>NC_056626.2:197040055-197340055 GCF_002870075.4 Lactuca sativa | reverse complement strand
GAACGGAAGATTTTGTAGTTTACTGTGACGCGTCAAATCAAGGCTTAGGTTGCGTTCTCATGCAACGTGGAAAAGTGATAGCATATGCGTCCCGTCAACTAAAGACGCACGAAGTAAATTACACGACCCATGACCTAGAACTGGGAGCCGTGGTCTTCGCCCTAAAAATTTGGAGGCACTACCTGTACGGTACTAAGTGCACCATCTTCACAGACCACAAGAGCCTCCAGCACATCTTGAATCAGAAGGAGCTGAACATGAGACAACGAAGATGGGTGGAGTTGTTAAACGACTACGAATGCGAGATCAAGTACCATCCAGGCAAGGCCAACGTGGTGGCTGACGCATTAAGTCGGAAGGAATACACAAATCGCCGTACGAAAACGCACTCGATAACCATTCAGTCTCATCTGACCACTCAAATTGCATCAGTCCAGGCAGAGGCTATGAAAGCGGAAAATAGAACTAGCGAGGCATTGCGCGGAATGGAGAAGAACCTGGAAGTCAAAGAGAATGGGGTATACTACTTCATGAACCGTATCTGGGTTCCAAAAATCGGAGGATTCAGAGAGACCGTTATGAAGGAAGCCCACAAGACACGATACTCCATTCATCCTGGTTCGGACAAGATGTATTTGGACATTAAGCAGCACTATTGGTGGCCTAACATGAAGGCGGAAATCGCAACTTATGTTAGTAAGTGCCTTACGTGTGCCAAAGTAAAAGTGGAATACCAGAAACCTTCCGGATTGTTACAGCAACCGGCAATCCCTGAGTGGAAATGGGAGGGGATTTCTATGGACTTCGTGACCAAGCTACCCAAGACGTCGGACGGATTGGACACCATATGGGTAATAATCGACCGACTGACGAAATCTGCCCATTTCCTGCCAATCAAAGAGTCCTACAAGATGGAGAGGCTGACGCGTTTGTACCTACGAGAGATTGTCAGACTTCATGGAGTGCCAAAATCTATCATCTCGGATAGGGACAGTAGGTTCACGTCACGCTTTTGGCAGTCGCTCCACAAGGCCATGGGAACTCATCTTGATATGAGCACCGCGTATCACCCACAAACGGACGGTCAAAGCGAACGAACCATTCAGACGCTTGAAGACATGCTTCGTGCATGCGTGATAGACTTCGGAAAGTCTTGGGATACCCACCTACCGTTGATCGAGTTTTCATATAACAATAGTTATCATTCGAGCATTAAGGTGGCCCCTTTCGAAGCACTGTACGGGCGTAAATGTAGATCACCGTTATGTTGGGCTGAAGTAGGTGACACCCAGCTAGCAAGAACACATACGTCGGATAGGGCAATGACAGGACCGGAAATCATTCGCGAGACCACAGAAAAGATTGTCCAGATCAAAGCTCGATTACAGGCATCGCGTGACCGGCAAAAGAGCTACGCTGATAAACGGCGAAAGCCCTTAGAATTCCAGGTCGGTGATCGAGTATTGTTGAAGGTCTCACCCTGGAAAGGAGTTATACGTTTCGGAAAACGAGGAAAGCTAAACCCACGGTACATTGGACCTTTCGAAATCGTCGCCCGAATAGGTCCGGTAGCCTACAGACTACAACTACCCACGGAGCTAAACGGTGTACACCCCGTGTTTCATGTTTCTAATCTGAAAAAGTGCCTATCAGATGAAACTCTCGTCATTCCTCTTGACGAAATCGAAATCAATGAGAATCTCCTGTTCGTCGAAGAACCAATCGAAATCATGGACAGGGAGGTGAAGCGTACTAAACAAAGTCGCATCCCGATCGTGAAGGTACGGTGGAACGCAAAGCGTGGGCCAGAATTCACGTGGGAACGCGAAGATCAAATGAAGCAGAAGTACCCTCACCTATTCTAGCAATTCTCAAATCTAGCTTTCAAACAGAATTTCGGGACGAAATTCCCTCTAATGGGGGGATGATGTCACAACTGTAAATTTTGAGCGATGTAATCTATACATTCAAGTTAATGTGAATCAAAAACTTCAATCAAATACAACATGCTAGAACTACAAATAGTCATCAAACAATTGGAGACCCTAGAAGTTCTTATTAAGTCTAATTTAGGCTAGAACTTCCTTATTGGATCCAAATGGGCCAATAAGCTTCCAATTAGACTATCATGGGCTTAGAACCCTAATTGGGCTCTAATTGGACTCACACTTATTTATTTTAACATTTTGGGCCATATTGGGCCTAGAATTAAATAAATTAAAAGCCTTGATACATGAATAACCTAAACTAATCCAATAAAAATATAAAAATCCTACTACATTCTTTTAGACTAAAAACATACCTAAGGCTAACTCTAATATTGGGCTTAGGAGCAAAAGGCCGAAATTTCTTTTTTTTCCTCCATGTTTCGGCCCAATACCCAAGCCCAAGAGGATTTGAAGATAGTTGACTTAAGTGTGCCACCTCACTATTAACCAAAGGACTTCCATGCAAGAAACCCATATCTCCATGCAAACATCACCTCAAATATCATTTCTTCTTCTCTCCTCTCTCACTCTCGGCCATACACACATACACCCACCAAAAATATCTCAAATTCTCTCTAGATTCACTCAAGAACACTCTCTTCTTCCCTCTCCAAAATCTCAAAAAATAGGAAGCATTCAAGGAAGTTCTTCCACAAAAATCATCATCTAAGGTAAGGTTTTGTTTGGATCTATGACTTGTATTCCTTATTTATCAAACATCTCTTCCTAATCCATGCAAAAATCATGATCTTGCACCCTAGAACCATCTCCAAACTCGAGATCTTCATCAAAGGGAGCTTAGGCCAAAAATCACTTCATTTTCCTTCCATTTTTCCTTGCAAAACCGAGTCAACACCCCAAGGTGAGATTCATACCCCTATTTTCTGTTTTTATGAGTTTTGTGGTGGGGGGGGGGGGGGGGAATACAAGTGAAAGTGTAGATCTATATGTGTTTGTATGCCTTGTATGATTTCCATGCTTATATGTATGCTTATATGTGTTTTAATGTTGGATCTAGCCATTAAACCCCTCAAAACCGAGATATAACTTATGTTTTATGATTTTAGCTTCAAATATGTTTCTACATATAAAGTGATACAAGAAAAATAGCTAAGTGGTTAGCAACAATTTTCTTTAAGCTAAAAACACACATTTTGGGCCAAAAATGTGAAAAATACAAAATTAAGGGCCCAAATTGACATTTCACAGATTCTGATGGATGAAATGTGCCAAAACAGTTTCCATAAAACTATTTCTGGAATTATATTCAATTAGAGGATTAAAAACATAAATTTCAAGCTTATTGGGCTAAAAATGAAAATTTCGGCCCAAGGAGGCCCATTATGCGAATTTTTCTGTTTTGAAGGGCCAAAACTGTGAATTTCTGTAAAACAGTGGACTATAAGTGTCCCAAATCCTTTTCAAAGGTTTAAAATGCTTTTTAAATTTAAAAAGGACCAAAGTTGCAAAAATTTTCCAATTTGGGCCAAAATTGTCAAAATTGCGAAAACAAGGGCTAAAACCGAGAAAAACTGCATTTTCAGGGACTTAAACTGTTTTCTATGAAAAATATGCTGGAAAATATTAATTTCAATAGTTTTTGGTGTTAAAATGTCAAGAAAAATAGTTTAAGGACCAAACCGGGAAATATTACATAAAAAGGGTTGAAAATGTAAATTTTACAAATAATAAGGGGCTGAAAACAGAAATATTTCAAGGCTAATTCAATATGTACAATTTGATCAAATAACGACACCTCGACTATCGACGAAATACAACTCATTACAATACCAAAAGTCGTTGTTAAACGAATTGGCTCGGTCTCGAGCCAATGGAAATCTACAACTACTAACTCTTCGACACAACGAATCATACAAATAACGTTTGGTAATACATATACATACGAGTGTGCACAGACGTCTACGCACCATCTTCGGGCCCCAAAAGTGTAAAATCTTGCTTGTTGGGCCTAGCTAGCCCAATGACCTGATCTTAAGGCCCGAAGACACATATTTTCTACGAAGTGTTGAGTTTCACCGGCTTGGCACAACGTAGAGTGACTTTCAATGGCTTGTACCACTGGTCCCCAAGGGTCCATCGTATTGCTAGAAGAGTCTGCATATTTTACGAGGCGGGTCGGGGACCCCTCGCACGCATATTTTCCCCAACCGGTTAATGGAGTCACCGGGGTCTTCGTGACCTCTTTCTCTTCGGATGTGGGACTACACCTTGTCCGGGCGATTGGATAACGCGATTAGTACTGACGACGCCTTCGGGAATCGTTGGTATATCTACAAACTGGGCGTTTGCGTAACGCGGGTTTGTAGTAAATAATCCTGCTCGAGAACCTTCCAACGTCGCCTGGGACTGACACTGCTATCTTCGTAATGGTTTCAACGCAACTTAATGGATTTCAAAGGAACTAGGGGAACATCGGGTTTCCCTAGGGTTTTCAGTACAAACAGATTTGAAATGCATACATCTTCAATGAACATTTTTTTAAAGTATAGAAACAAACAAGCATACCTATGGATCTTCACAAACGTTTTCAAAAGCTTTTCTTTTCAGAAAATATCGGATTTTCTGGTGGTTTTTCAAGCAATACAAACATTCGATTTCAAACACTACTTATGAACTCACCAACATTTCATATGTTGACGTTTTTCAAAATACTTGTATTCTCAGGGAACCAGTGAATCAAGGGAAATCATACTCAGTGACGGTTGCAGTTTATTTTTGTATGAATTGAACAAATTAATTTTTGGGGAATGTAATGTTTAAACAATGTATGATATGTAAACACTACTGGTTGTACTATGTTGATGAATGGTGACGAATGTTGTTATGTTTCATATATATTCAATGTTATGGTATTCAATTGAGTCACGACAGCCCCCGGACGTTTCCGCCGTCTGGTTCGGGGGTGTGACACCTAAGCCTTAGGAAGTGTTTGTGGCTTCAAAACACCCCTAACTAGAGTTTTCGGCCCATGAACCATTTGGCCATGTGTTTGCGGCCGTGAACACCCCTAGGTGTTGGTATTTTGATTGTTTTGGGTCCTAGACACATCAAGGTAATGTGCTATGCTTGTATCTTGGCTCAATGAAGGCAGTTAGGGCATTTTGGCAACCTAAAAAGGAGTTCACGAACCAAGAACTTCCTTGGCCGTGAACTCACTTTCACCCTTGATTCTTAATTGTTTTGTGGACTAAACATTGTAACGAAGGCTTCTTATTTGAGTTCTAAGGCTTTGAGGGTCATTGGGACACTCTTGGCCCTTAAAATGGAGTTTACTCCCCAAGTGTTCTTGGGAGGTAAACTCCCAAGTCTTGGGGTTTTGGGCCGATTTTGATGTTTCTAAACACAATCTAAGCTATATAATATAACTAGATCGAAGTACTCACAATTTGGGACAAAAACCCGAAGATCCGTGAGAGTGAATTTTGACTTTTCTCTAAATGGAAATGTAACTAATGAACCAATATGGTTCAGTTTTCTATATATAGTCCTAGGATTTTTGGCAGAAAATATTTTTATTCTCGGAATGAACTCTAATATCATAGAGTATCGGAATAACAGTGTTGCACGAAACCCTGGTGCATCCACTCTCCTGATATTTCCTTAAGAGTAAATCCTGAAAAACTGCCAAACATATACTCGAAGTCTGGAATTTCACTAAAACTATTCTAACTTCTATTGGCTTGATATGGTTTGTTCAGAATCGAAATTTCGGCTTGTCACATCATCCCCCTGTTAAATGGATTTCGTCCCGAAATTAGAATTTAGGCAAGGAAGTAGGTACCAATGATCGAGTCATGAGGGTGAAACTTCCTAATCGATTAGTTCTAGCGCTCCTAAGTGAAATCGGGTTCTCGGTTGGCATTCCAACGAACCTTCACTAACTGGCGACGGCGTTTCTTCGTCCGCTTGACTTCTCGGTCGAGGGTCACTACGGTTCTAATACGAAGGCGAGGATCTCGACGAGTGGACTTACAAGAGTCCTAACGGAAAGGTATGGTTTCACGATCGAGACGCGAAGAGTAAAATGTACGTTATTGAGTTCGCGGAGTAGGTCTAGTTTGCTAGATACAGGACTGATTCTGGTAAGAATCTCAGAGGTCCTGTCTATCTAGGATTTAGGTTTCCATGCTTTACGAAGCGTATTAAGCCGTTCCTGGAGTGAGACTTTTTAAAGAACTTGGTCACTCACTTGGAATTCCAAAGGTTCCTTTTCTTGTTTAACTTCCCAGTCAAGGGCCACTCCTTGATGGGTCAAGGTTGTAAAGGTTTCTGTAATTTGTGAGGGGTTCTGAATGAATTAAGACAGTAGGTCTGTAAGACCTAGATTTTGGCGAATGTATGTCGACGTCTCTGGTGTCGACAAATTCTCAACGGTTTTGACAAATTGTAAAAGTACTCAAAATTTCCCACATCACTAACAGTGTGTCATAGGAATTTTACTCTTCAATTTCAAAACTCGTGCCTAGAGAACTTCGCGAAAAGTTCCTCTGAAGGAAATGTTTCCATGGGTTTCTTCTTACTTCGAGGGTAGATAAGTAAGTCATTACCTAGAGAAATGAAAAACTGATCCAAGTAAGAAAGATGTACCCTACTCATTTAGCTCATGAAAACTATGGGCATATTGGTCCTATCCGAAGGGTATCACTAGGGACTCGAAGTGTCTGCATCGAGTTCGGAAGATAGTCTTCCTGACATCCTTCCCTAACACTCGAGCTGGTGATATTCAGATCTCAGATCCATTTTTGAAAGTAATTCTTTCCTTGCGTTTGCTCAACCATTTCATCTATGCGAGGTAGAGATAACGATTTCTAATGAAAAATCTTGACGGAGTCCTCGATAGCCGAGGTACATACGATGCAATCCGTCGATCTCTGGAAGAATAAGATCGTAGTTCTCTAGGGTGAGAAGCCTAGTCTTCTAATTCTATTTATGTATAGTTCGCTAAGTTGTCTGGGCTGTTCTGGTATCTTTGTAGGTGTTTAGACTGTAGGGCGATCTGTTTAAAAGAGTCGTACTAGGTTCTAAGTTTGTTCACATGATGATGCGATTACTCGTAGGCTTAGGCAGTTCTTCGTCCTGAAGTTCATATTAGAATTCATACATGTTTTCACAATCACAATCTCGTGTATACGAGTCGTATACAATTAAGATTGAAAAGGTAGTCGAATAACTGATTCTTCTTTAAGCTCACCTCCTTTCGAGGAAAAAGAAGTTAAAGCGGAATCAACAATTCTAAACTTGTAGAACCTTGATTATATATCACTCTTATGCATACATTCCTCAGTGATAGATCAACCGCATGAATCCCTGGATTAAACTTGACGTACTGCACGAGTGGTACTTCGGGGGTTTCTTCGGAAAGAAAGCAACTATGAGGTACTCCTGGCATGAGTACTTCGGTGTTCTGATATGACGGCTTCGCTGGAAAAGCAATCTAGAAGAAAGAGATGTACGTATGAAGCGGTTTTCGTGAAGATCAAGTTGAATCGAGTCGTATGATAATGTCGGAATCATATTGAAACTTAAAGATATTAGATTTGAACATAAGACGTTTTACAGGCAAAACACAACCGTGCAACCATCAACAGAGTTACACTACTTTAGACTTACAACAAGACCATTGCTGCGAATTAGGTATACTACAAAAGACAAGTATACGCAGCACGAGCATCCTTATACTGACAAGATCTCGCAAAAAGGTAAGACTCTAGTTGCACTAGTTCTGGATAGTTATAAGTCTGTTACAACGAAACGCCTAAATTACATTAACGAGGGCTGCGGAGTAGGCTCTCCTGCAGCTGTGATCCTGAGAATCTTCCCATCTGCACCCGAGTTCTTCGCTATCGGGCAATCTTTCTTGAAGTGTCCAATTTCACCGCATTGGTGACATATCTGGACAGCACCAACATTGGTGGTGGAAGTGAGGTGTTTATCCAGTGTTATGTGGACACAGGTGCCTTCCTCATTACTCCACCTTGCAAATTTCTTCCTAAAGCGCTCGACTTTATAACTACCCTCGTGTGTAGGGTTGATCCCGATGAAAGGGACTTGAGTGATGGGTCGTGCCGGTGCTCCATAGCTACGAGCATGGTGCCCTATTTTTAGGCAATTGCAACATTGCATCTCATGGCAAGCCCCATGATGATGGAAACTACACTTATCACACTTCGGGAGTTTTCCCTCGTATGGCCTGCTCGGTACAGGGATGGCAGGGGTTTCCACTTGTTGCTGTTGTATGGCAAGTTTTTGGGATTTCTTGCGTTCCTTCTGGTCTTGACGCTTCCGTTTCGTGTTCTTTGTTTTTCGGCTTTGCGAGCCTGTGGCTGTTACCATTTGTTGACTTCCTCGATTGATACTACGATTGGAATCTTCAATCCCAACATCAACATTGCTTGTGCTGATAGCGCTACGGTGCGCAAGGACAGCTGTCACGGAAGCCATCACGGCAGTTGGAACTGCGGTTTGGAAGGTAGCGGCGTCCATAGGAAAGGCGGAGGTTTCGTTGTTCGACTGATTGCTCCCTGATGACGACATGATTCTGTAACACAAAAGATAAGGATTTTGTGAGCGATTCTGGCTGACCCTAGATGTACTTCGATTTCTCAATCAAAGAGTAAGAGTATGTTCTCAAAAGGTTGACCTACAACCCTATGATGTAGTCCTAGCACGGAATGGAAGTATGTTCGCGAAGGTTTGACCTACATCTCTATGATGCCGTCCTAGTACTGAGTGGAAGTAAGTTCGTAGAATGGTCTCAAGACGTTTGTTGTTCAAGCCGAGGTATCATGGGTTGGTGAATAACAAGATCCAACTACTAAAAGAGACTTGGAATGTCTCCGGAGCTAAATTACTATAGTCCAATGACTTGACTAAAGCATGATTCAGATAGACTCCAATGAAAGTATGATAAGAGTACTTGAATAAAGAATGAAGCAGAAGTAAGCCGACTGTCAAAATTTTTGATATTCATGATGTAAAAGTTCGGGAAAATGACCTTGTAAAGGTCTTACATCATATCCAGAGAAGATAGTTCTTGACAGCATAAAGACCTAACCAAAAGTACTTATAGTACAAGCTAATTTCATAGAAAATGCCACTTCAGGCATAGACAGAAAAGCGATTACTTTCTAACAAGGAAAATGAAGTAAAGCATCTACTACTGGCGACGGTCATCCCCCTGGTGAACTCTCAGTTCAGCTAGTTGACGTTCCATATCAAGTAGGTGTCTTTCGCACACCCTCTGGCATACTTGGAGCTCTATGACTTCGGCTCGTGATTCAGCTAGTGCTTGAAGCAGGGTTTCATGGTTTCTCTCTGATCTCTCGCGAGCATCTTCTAGACGTATGGTGCGGAGGGTATGCATTCTCGTAATGGCAACAACTTCAGTAATCTGATGTAGGGCTTTCCTGCCTTGAATCTCATTTCGGGCCACTCTGCGGACCAAGATTGGCAAGATTCTATCCGCTGAGCCCCCATTGCTCAGGTCGTAAAAGTTTCGGTCGCCATTAAATGGCATGGGTTGATCTTGTCCTTGGCTCCATGTTTCCAATCATTCCACTCACTCAGGGGTCGGCAATGAAAAGCCGGACGAGGGTTAGGAATTGGAAAGGGTGCTGCTTGGGGTAGGTTCTCAACCTCTAGTTCGGAATTGGCATTGTCCGAAAGGTCTTCATCATGGTGATCATTCAAAGCGATAGGATGATCATTGTCTGGTTCTTCTCCAAACCAACCAACAATGACCTCATTCGGGAGGTACGGGTTGCCGTGGGGATGGAGTCCGGCCATGTTATCTATGCGAGAATTGGGGCAGGAAAATAATTGTTAGACGAGCTATCTAGATAATTATTTAGAAAATCTTCATTAGTTACATCGCTATTTGTGAAGTGCATACTGGTTATATGTAATCGAAACAAGATAGGCCTTCGAATAAGTGACCTTAACTCCAAATTCACACAGAGTAAGGGTAAAGTAAAAATTTCACATATTCTCAGTCTATAACATCCTAATTACATATAGCCTTAGTGTATCCACTTAGCAACTATCAACTTAGAAATGAAGATCCCGTTTTAGTTCTCAAGTATGCAGTACTTATAGTAACACCAAATACTCCTATAGTATTTTAAGTTTAATGTTATGTTCTACTGTTCTCATGGTTGTAGGGTTGGTAAGATTTTAGCATTGTTGCAACCCCACAATTAAACTTAGGCACATGCTAGTCAACTCTCGGATAATATAGGTGATCAGGCTATATCTTCCCAGTATTGACCATATGTCTCTAATCCCACTTGTGTTGCCCAACAATCGTAATTCTTTTGTACTATCCTAGTGACACTGATTTTAGTATGAATGCAGCACGTATACTTAATTAAATATTTTATTACTTAAAGTATAAACTCTTGGTCAGAGTATTTTTAATCCCTTATGTATTTATAGTTAGTAT
This sequence comes from Lactuca sativa, assembly GCF_002870075.4. NCBI lineage: Eukaryota > Viridiplantae > Streptophyta > Magnoliopsida > Asterales > Asteraceae > Lactuca > Lactuca sativa. The sequence goes on along the minus strand of NC_056626.2, from coordinate 197,329,606 downwards.
ATCTTTTATGGGTTGATATACTTAATTCACTATAAACAATGCTCTAATACGAATCTATCACACCCCAAAACCAAGAACGGCGGAAACGTTCTGGGGCGGAGGACGTCATGTACAGTATCACAACAATGTAAAGTATTAGACAAGCAACAACATCATCCATTGCATTAATAATATAGTTATTATACAAGTGTGTTCTGTCAAATTTTGATAAATACTAAAGCATAAATCAAAATGAGAGATGGGTCTTGAACGAGCTCCATCTTCTCTAAACCTTGCATCGGTACCTGTCTATAGATGACCTGAGGATACAAGTAATTTTGAAAGTGAGTATCAGCTTTGAAGCTGGTGAGATCATAAGTATTTTAGTGTCTTAATTTGTATGTAAGAAATTGTTTGTAAATGAACTGTAGTATGGAAAATGTATTTGAACTGTAAATGTAAATTTTTTTGTAAAACAACTATAAACGTTTGAAAAACCCTAGAAATCCCTATGATTCCTACTATTATATAAAGTGTGTCTTCTACCAAGACCTAACTGTTCTCAATGTAGTCTTCTACCAAGACTTAACTATTCTAAATGTTCGTTTCTTGTAAAAGTGAGTAATTTTCCCAAGTGTAACTATCATTTACAAACTATAGTTTTTACATTTAATGTTTAAGTGAAATGATCACTAAAATATGAAAAGGGGAAATTAATGTAGTACTGTAGCGTTGTATTATAGGAACTATTGCTGTACAAACTACCTTAAACCGGATTTATATTAAGGCATCATGTGATTAATTGCACCATACTATTGACTGGTAACAACGACATACGAATGGTCGCAAAACGGAATGACGTTTGGCACCCGCAGACCTGCAGGTCCAGCTGTAGCTAGCAGCAAGGTGTAGGATAGTCAATCCAGTATAGATCTATACACAAACTCACGCTCTCCCTCCAAGAGAATCTGGCTACAACTCGGGCCATGACATTTAAGGCATGCTCCGATACAGTGGATCACAATTATTAACGTATCCATATATATGTAATGTAATGAATTGTTCTAGCTGTAATGTACATGCTCGCTACCTAGCAAGTATAGTAATTTACTCATTCTAGTATCGTTGTATATGTTCTCTTTCTAGTTTAGTTGTATATGTTCTTATAGTAGTAAGTATTGACTCATGAATGAACTTACTCATAGTATGATATTGTTTTCTAGTAATAGTTCTAGTATCTTCCTAAACCACCCCTATGGTAGTTTACTAGTAATCTAACTGGTACGTATGGACATGGATGTATACCCTTACTACCCAAGGGCATGGGATGAACTGGAAGGGCCTTTATGACTATATATGTATATATGTTATATAACTAATATTTAAACGACCTTCGGAGGAGTACCCGATATCCCACCAGACCACATCTCAAGCGCGAAAAGGAAATAGGGTGCATAGCCTTCCTAAGTCTTTTAAACATTTCTCATATAACTATACATATAGAGGCATGCAATTTATAATATTAAAAGCATAAAATAAGTTTTGTAAAATCTTAGAACATAATTATTATCTAAGAAAAGATCGACTTGATGTCAATCGATAAAACAGTTTGAAGTGAAAACAGTTTTGAAGTAAAACGATTTAGTAATAGCTTGGAGTAAAACGAATCGGAGTAAAATGGTTTGAAAAGGATCATACAGTGGGTAATGAACAGTTTAATAAGGATTTTTAAACATATAAAACATTTAAGAAAATCATTTGAAGAACCTGTTTGGTAAAACGGTTAATGTGTAGTAAATCATTTGAATGCTGTATATTAATCACATGTGACTGATATAATAACTAGCATAATTCTACTTATTAATCACATGTGATTGATATAATAGCTAGCGTGATTCTACTTGTATTCCCCCACCCATAAAACATTTCAAAGCAGTTTAAAACATTAATTAAGGGGTATGAACTCACCTGCAGTAAGTGATTGGAATTGAACGGAATGTTATCATAAGGAATGATCGGACAAGTGCTTGGTGTCAAGTGAAGACTTTAGACACACACAGTGATCCTAATTAGATATGAAGACATATGTATATAAATAATTAGTGCTTAAAACGCTAATTATACAAGTATAAGCATTTTAATGCGAGGAAAACACTTTTGGTCAAGTGCTTGGAGGCAAATGGTTTGAAACAAAGGAGTGCAAAGCCTCTTGTGGGAGTTCATGGTCAAATGACCATATGCTTTGGAGTTTATGGCCCAGGGAAGTAAACTCCTGGCCGTAAACTCTCAACAAGATCTCTAAATGAAGCCTATCATTTATACAACTAGTTTGGTGAATTGTTTCTAGGCTTAATCAAGTGTTTGGGTGACATTTTCCCCCTTTGTAGGGGTTTACGGCCCTGGGACATATCCCATGGAGATTATGGCCATAATCTCCTTTGGGGGAAGGTTTATGCTGCTTTCAAGTCCCTATATTATCATGGAATGCATTAAGGCAATTCTCCAAGGCTTTAGGAGGATTTATGGCACCATTTGGCACCATTTATTGGAGTTGACGGCCCTGGAGAATCTTGGGCCATGAACACCCTTTTCTTGGTGTTTTAGTGGTGTTTTCTAGCCCCAAGCACACTAGGGTACATGTCTAAATTCAAGCCAAAGCCTTAGGAAGTGTTTTTGGCATCAAAACACCCCTAACTAGAGTTTTCGGCCCATGAACCATTTGGCCATGTGTTTGCGGCCGTGAACACCCCTAGGTGTTGGTATTTTGAACTTTTTGGGTCCTAGACACATCAAGGTAATGTGCTATGCTAGTTTCTTGGCTCAATGAAGGCATTTAGGGCATTTTGGCAACCTAAAATGGAGTTCTCGGCCCAAGAACTTCCTTGGCCGTGAACTCACTTTCACCCTTGATTCTTAATTGTTTTGTGGAGTAAACATTGTAATGAAGGCTTCTAGTTTGAGTTCTAAGGCTTCGAGGGTCAGTGGGACACTTTTGGCCCTTAAAATGGAGTTTACTCCCCAAGTGTTGTTGGGCGGTAAACTCCCAAATCTTGGGGTTTTGGTCCGATTTTGATGTTTCTAAACACAATCTAAGCTATATAATATAACTAGATCGAAGTACTCACAATTTGGGATAAAAAGCCGAAGATCCGTGAGAGAGAATTTTGACTTTTCTCTAAATGGAAATGTAACTAATGAACCAATATGGCTTAGTTTTCTATATATAGTCCTGGGATTTTTGGCAGAAAATATTTTTATTCTCGGAATGAACTCTAATATCATAGAGTATCAGAATAACAGTGTTGCACGAAACCCTGGTGCATCCACTCTCCTGATATTTCCTTAAGTGTAAATCCTGAAAAACTGCCAAACTTATACTCGAAGTCTGGAATTTTACTGAAACTGTTCTAACTTCTATTGGCTTGATATGGTTTGTTCAGAATGGAAATTTCGGGTTGTCACACCGCGGGTTGCCACCTGTAAGCGCTTCTTTTTTGATGGGTCTTGAGTTGGACTCCTTCCCACTTTACATTGCAACGATGTTCTTAAAATCCATCCCTTCGTTAATTTGTTCTTCATTATGCATACCCTCTTCATATTTCTTGACCCGATGCCCATTCACCTTAAAGCTAGACCCATCCATGCTCCACAACTCATTTACCGCATACAGATATACATGCTTGATTGTAAAAAGGCCCGGACCAACGAGTGCATAATTTTCCTGGAAAAAGCTTTAGTCTTGAATTATACAAGAGAACCTTTTGATTAGCTTCAATTTCCTTATTACCCTTCAACCTTGCATCATGCCGTCTTTTTGTCTTGTCATTGTAGATCAACGAGTTAGTGTAGCACTTGTTCTTCAACTCTTCCAAAGCATTCATTTGCAAAAGTCGACTAGCACGCAACTCATTTGGCTCAAAATTGCATGCTTTCAAAGCCCAATAGGATTTGTGTTCAAGCTCCACGGGTAAATGAAATTTTTTACTATAAACCAATTTATAGGGTGTGGCTCCAATTGGTGTTTTGAATGTGGTCCTAAATGCCCAAAGTGCATCATCCAATTTGTCCGCCCAATCTTTTTTATTACTCCCCACCGATCTCTCAAATATTCTTTTGAGTGCCCTATTTGTGACCTAAGTTTTCCCATTTGTTTGTGGATGGTAAGGTGTTGAAAATCTATGGCCTATACCATATTTTTGCAACACTTTTGCTAGTTGGTCTTTAGCAAAGTGGGTTTCCCTATCACTAATTAGCGCCTTGAGTACTACAAATCTAGAATTTTTTTTTTGAAACTTAACCACAACTCTTGCATCATTGGTTGGTAATGCTTGCGCTTCTGCCCATTTTGACACATAATCCACCACCACAAGTATGTATTTACTGCCTTTGGATGAAGGAAATGGTCCCATAAAATCCACACCGCAAACATCAAAGATTTCACAAACTTGAATATTCCTTTGAGGCATTTCATTCCTTGCCGATATATTACCTGTTCTCTTGAAATCATTACATTCCCTCACGTAAGTAGCATCATCCTTGAAGATAGTAGGCCAATAGAACCCCACATCAAACACTTTCTTAGTACTGAATAGTACCCCATGATGTCCTCCTGCCGGTCCATTGTGGCAATGCTCTAATATGTATCGTATTTCCTTGCCATAAATGCATCTTCTTATGATCCCATCCGCACAACTCCTAAAAAGATATGGCTCATCCCAGAAATAATATTTAATTTATAAAAAGAGCTTCTTCTTTTGTTGATGACTGAGTCCTTTTGGAAGAATGTCGCCAACTAAGAAATTTTCAATGTCGGCATACCATGGTTCTTCCCCCATAATCACCATCAAGTACTATTCCAGGAACCTATCTTCAATACCCTTGTCATCCATCTCGCCCCTTGCTGGATTTTTTAATCTAGAAAGATGGTCAATAACTACATTTTCCATCCATTTCTTTTCCTTGATCTCGATGTCAAATTCCTGAAGTAACAGAACCCATCAGATCAATTTTGGCTTTACATCCTGCTTGGATAACAAATACTTAATAGCAAATTGGTCAATAAACACAATAGTTTTAGACAAAATTAAATAGGGACGAAATTTATCAAAGGCATACACCATGGCTAGTAATTCTTTTTCTGTTGTGGTGTAGTTTTCTTGGGTTGGATTTAGGGTCTTGCTTACATAGTAAATGGGTTGAAAGTGCTTGTCAACCCTTTGGCCAAGTACAGCTCATGAAGCATAATCGCTTGCATTGCACATTATCTTAAATGGTAAGTTCCAACTCGGGGCTATAAGTATTGGGGGGTTAGTTAATTTTTCTTTCAAATTTTCAAAAGCAGCTAAACATTATTTAGAAAAATTAAAAGGCGCATCTTTCAAAAGTAATTGAGATAAAGGTCTAGTAATTTTGGAAAAATCTTTAATAAAGTCGTGGTAAAAACCCACATGACCTAGAAAACTCCTATCACCCTTTACATTAGTTGGTGGGGGTAATTTAGCAATTGTATTAGTTTTCGCCCTATCCACCTCAATCACCGCCTTGGAAACTCTATGGCCTAACATAATGCCCTCTTTCACAATGAAATAACATTTTTCCCAATTAAGTACTAAATTAGTCTTCTCACACCTAGCAAGCATGAAATCAAGGTTAGCAAGACAATCATTAAAAGAAGAACCAACAACGGAAAAATCATCCATGAATACTTCCATAAACTTTCCACCATATCGTGGAATATCGTCGTCGTGCATCTTTGAAAAGTCACTGGTGCATTGCATAACCCAAAAAGCATGCATCGATAGGAAAATGTTCCACTCGGGCAAGTGAAAGTTGTTTTCTCTTGATTAATTGGGTCAATAGGTATTTGAAAATAACCTAAAAACCCATCTAAAAAACAATAATAGTTGTGACCTGATAATCTCTCTAGCATTTGATCAATAAAAGGCAGAGGGAAGTGGTCTTTGCAAGTGACATTGTTTAGCTTTCGATAGTCGATGCACACCCGCCAACAGGTTACCATTCGTGTGGGTATGAGCTTGTTCTTCTCGTTTTCTATAACGGTCATTCCTCCTTTCTTGGGCACTACTTGGACGAGACTAACCCAAGGACTTTTGAAAATTGATTATATAATCCTGACATCTAAGAGCGTGGTAACTTCTTTCTTGACCACCTCTTGCATGTTTGGGTTTAAACACCTTTGGTGTTGCACTACCAGCTTCGCACCTTCTTCAAGATTTATCTTATGGGAGCAATATGAAGGACTTATTCCTCATAAGTCGGTAATTTTCCACGCGATGGCATTCTTCTTGTTCATCAAAACTTGAACTAACTCTTCTTTTTCAGATTCGGTGAGGTCCGAAGATATAATTAAGGGTTTTTCATTGCCCTCTTCCAAAAATGTATACTCTAGATGTGTTGGCTAAATTTTAAGCTCTAATTCTGAGTTTTGCGCACTGAATATGTCGAGTCCTGAGAGGGGACTTATCAAGTTTAGGCAAAAATTCCTATCTGATCGCGATTTTTCATACGGACTCGTAGAGTCAGTGCCTTCGAATCGACGAATCGACTTTTCTGCATTTTTGATTAATTCTTCATATTCAGCTTCTTTGAGCAGTTTTTCTATCTCCTTTTAGTATTTTTCAACATCAAAATTGTCTTCAAGGGCAATGGTGGGCTCGTTTGGGTGGTCATATTTCGATTCTTCCATTAGTTTTTCCAAAGTGTCCACCGAAAATGTCGTGTCATCACTATACTTGGAATGCTTCATGGCTCGATCAACTCCAAATGTAACAGAGTCTTCTCCCACCCGAAGGGTATGCTTGGATTCTCTCAAGTCTACTGTGACAATCATGGTGTTTAGGAAAGGTCTTCAAAGAATGATCGGCACTTGGTGGTCCTCTTCCATGTGTAACACTATGAAATCCACGGGAAATAAAAGTTTATCAACTTTTACCAATAAGTCCTCCCATACTCCCCTTGTAAATTTCACTATATTGTTTTCTAAATGAATTTCCATATGAATATGTTTCGGATCCGAAAGGTTAAACTTCTTATAAAAAGAGTATGGCATAAGATTAACAATCGCCCCCGAATCTGCTAATGCATAACTAGTAGCTATGTTCCCGAATTGGCATGGCAACCTTAGACTACTCGGGTCATCCATCTTCTTTGGCAATTAGTTCAACATTTCGGCTGAACACCTCTTCTAGCTTCTTTCAATTCGTGAGCAGTTCTTTTATGAATTTTGCGTACTTAGGCATTTGTGCAACCGCTTCTCTGAAAGGAATGTTGATCTGGAGGGTTGTGAATGCCAATGGAGGTTGATAAGGTTTCTTGTCTAGACCGACTTGGAAATGGAAATGGATGTTGATAATGTTTCAAAGGGGGATCAATTTTCTGTTAAGGCTGTGGACTCGTCGAGTCCTTCTCCTCGACTTGACGATTCGGGTCGACTGTTTGTGATTTCGGGTATTTTTTTTGCTTCTCATGCAACTCGTTTGTATCATCATTCATTATAAGTGTCATAGGGGTAGTTATCTTCCCACTTCAAGTTGTCTAACAGAGCTTTTACTTTATTTGGGTTCTATTGTATTCCTTCGTTAGAATTGATATGGTCCAAAATCTTCCCTTTCCGAACAATGAATACACATTTTTTGGGGTTAAGCTTCATCTTGTTCTCTCAGAGTTGAACCATTTTTTTCAATATCAGTTATAAATTATGCATCCCCCTTACTCTTGATGACCATCTCCTCAACATACATTTCCATATGCCTTCCAATTTGTCGCACGAACAACTTATCTACCATTCCCTGTTATGTCAGACCTACATTCCATAGTCCAACGAAAATTTTTGTATAAGAAAAAGTTCCCTTCTCCAGGTTAAATTCTGCTTTATCCTTGTCGTCTTCGGCTTTCTAGATTTGGTGACACCCGTTGTACACGTCCATAATAGATTTCCATCGATACTCTCGAAACGATTACACTTTTTGTTCTATCTTAGGTACTGGGTAACTATCTATCGGCTAATTCATGTTTATACTGATGAAATCTACATACATTCTCATAGTTCCATCCCCTAAACGCGCATGGGGTTGGTCATCGATTTCGTAAATTGTGTTTCACACCACCCCTGCCTGAATCAAATCTGCAACCTCTCTATTGACTATCTGGTTATACAATTTCGCCATCAGTCTCCTCTTTTGCTTCATAGGCATGAACTTTGGGTTAATGTTAAACCTATGTTACATTATTCTTCTTGGGATACCCATTATATCCTTCGGTCTCCAGAAAAATACATCGATGTAAGCTCACATGAGTGTCTTTATTCTTTCTTTCAAATCGGTCGGTAGAGCCAAAAAAATCCATGTTATTTATGCACTGTTGTGACAACCCGATATTTCAACTCTTTGTAATGACCTAAAAAGTCAAGTATTGTAACCACCTTTGAGTTAATAAAATTAACTTTGATAATAAAATGTCCTAAAAGTTTCTATTTAAATTCCTACTATGTTTAATGTCATTAAACCGTGATCGTACGTAAAAAGAATGCCCAAATCCGGCTTCGTATATTGAAGTTATGATTTTTCCAAGTTCGGCATAGCGACAGACTGCTAAAAACTCGAATCGGAGATCGAGCGACTTTTGGCCGGAATGACCTAAACGAGAATCGAAGGTCTCGACAAAACGAGAACCGAAGGGAGTCAGTAGATAGGGTCGAAGCACGCCTCGCGTACCCTCGTATGCCCCGCATACTCAAGGCCTAGGCCTCGGGTCGTCCACGTCCCGGTCTATGTGAAGCTAGCAAGTCCCATCCGAAATCCGAGGCAGTCGAGGACTCGGTCATGCATGACGTACACGTACGCCCCGCGTACCCTCGTACGCCCTGCGTACCGAGGCAGTTCCAGCCCCTATAAAAGTGATGCGAGGGTTCCGAAGAAAGGGCTCCATTTCTCTCTTTTCCATTGCGTTCTTGCCTCGTTTTCTGTGCCCGTTCTAACCCGAAGCCCCGGTCATTTTGCTCAAGTCCCGAAGGTCGTTTCTACTCCCGAGATTCCCGAGAATCCCGAGAAAAATCCGTTTCCCGAGGCGAAACTCTGCCAGGTTTCCATCTCGCTTTCTTCAAACATTCAAGTGAGTTCATACCCCTTAATTAACCTTTTAAATGTTCTATAAATGCTTTTATATGCTTTCAAGGGGGGAATACAAGTAAAACACACGAGTATCATCGTGTGTTATAAAAAGAATTGTTATATGCTTTTATTTAACCAAATCATATGTGATTTATAAACTTTATAGGGAACTCTCGTATATAAAACATGTTACAATAGCATTCCATCTTTTGAAATATAAATTGTTGTAATGCATGTATAGACTAAACATTTTCTTAGATTATATGTATACTTTTCTATCTTAGGCTCTACAAAAATCTATACTTTCATAACAAGTGATTCCTTTTCTAGGTATTTCTAAACAAACGAGACACACTTTTAGAAAACTATAATAGGTATAGTTTCATGAGGATATTGCTAACTTTTACATACTAGAAACATGATTTTCAAGAAGTCACTTTCATATACAAGAACAAACGAACATTTTAACACGTAAATCTGTTTTTATACCACGGTTTGTGAGACATTAACTTCACGTACGTTCGAGTACACATTTCAAGTCCTGTATTATATACCATAATCCCTTGGAGGGGGAGTATGGTGTTTGTGTATAGATCTATACGGGCTTGACAACCCGCGCCTTGACTGTTAGCTACAGTCCACCATTTGGGGTGACAAACATCATAACATTCCAACGCCTGAAGAACGTTGTGTATAGGCATTCCGAGTCAATAGTAAAACTCACATGGGGTATTAGAAATGAATTGATTTACGAGGTTTTCAAACATATTGGTTATTTTACACTTACATACATTTTAGAAACAAACATTGGTCTTGAGAGAAGGCTACTTTTATACTAGTAGAAAATATAGGATTTTCTAGAAACAAACAAACAAGGACAAAACATTTCATTTCATAACAAACCTTTGTCATTTAATACTTATGAAAATCACCAGCTGAAATGTTGATCTACTCTTTCAAAATTACTTGTATGTCCCAGGGATTCAGTAATTTCAGGTATCAATATGCTTTTGAAGAAGGGATGCTGCGGCGCCAGTTTAATCTCATATTTTGTCATCATATTGTAATTGGTTTTGAACATGTAACTTTTGACAAATGTAAACTTTCAATTATATATATGATTGTTGTATTCCTTTCTTTACTATGTATTCATTTGTTACGTTACCACATGAAGTCATCCGCCCCCGAACGTTTCCGCCGTTCAGGTTTGGGGGTGTGAGAGATTGGTATTAGAGCAATGTTTATAGTGAACTAAGTATATCGAACCACATAAGATATACAAACTATAAATGCTTAAGGGACTAATACTCTCTGACAAAACATTTTTCTTTTGTTTTACGCTTGAGCAGCGTTACGTTAACTTAAATTGTTAGTTCATTTAAGTACAAATACATGCATACAACAAATTATTTTCATGATTATTAACTATACAACAAGTATTTAGACAAGTTGACACTACGATTAAAACTCGATATATATAATCAGATTTGGGACAAATATAGCGTGATCAACTATATTTGTCCGAGATCGGACCAATATATATCGAGGATTGCTCGTAGTAAGCAACAAGTCAAAACTTACCAAACCGTCACAAGAATCAAACACAATAATTTAAATACTATAGGAGTATTTGCTACATAAACTAGTTTAACTTACATGTTTTGCATGTTTCAAATTTATTCAATTCTTATAACCCTACTTCTCGTACAGTCAAATGGCTGGATTTCACCACCCTGGCGACCCCTACTTTCCCAACCAAGGCAATCGAGGATGGGTCGAAGATGATCTCAAAGAGGACGAGGAACCTGTAGAAGTGGATGATGACTCCGGTACCGACTTAGAGCCGGAAGTGATCAACCCACCACTCGTACAACCTCCCGTCTTCATAAGGAACTTTCAAGGACCGACTCCCGTCTGGGGAAGTCACCTCCACCATTGGAGCCAATAACAAAACCTACGCCCTCCCTACGGCATGTGCCGGGACTTCTACGATGTCCGAGGAGGAGGTTCGGATGATCGGGCACTCCCAGTAATGGTGGGTAAGCTAGCCAATCAGTCCTATCAATCCGGAGTTCAAGCTAGCCGGCTTCGGGATGTCAACGTAGAAGTACAGGTTTACACTTTCGACATCCGTAGGCTGGACAGAATGCAAGACAATGCTCAACTCCAAACCGAGACATTCCAAGCGCAAATGATTGCAGCCCTCACCGAATTGAGGGAACAGCAAGCCGCTTTTCATAGGCGTCTAATGGAGTCAAAGCAATCGGATGCGGAGTCAAGCTCCAAGCGCAACCTATGTCGCAAGTAGTGCTTGCAAAAATCTCAAATTTTGTTATAAGTTAGGACCTCAGCTAAAAGTCTTTAAATTTTCTCAAACTTTGTAATCGGAGACCCTTATAGGGGTCAAATTTTCGTGATCATTGTATCAACTATTATATTAATATAAGTGGCACTATTATTACTACGTTGAGTATTTCTTTAAATCCTTGAAAAGTCATCGAGAAACCAAATGCTTGATTCATATTGTCAGTCTTACAAATAACTTTCATGCTTTTATTTTAAGACTCATACTATCATCTGTTGTCGAACTATAGCAATTTGGTTCATAAGACACATTTGTTTTGGTTCATAAGACACATTCAATTTCTAAACTAAGTAATTCTTATCGTTATCTTTTCAACCTATGGTTGAAGGATGCCTCCGCGTAGGAACCCAAGGCGAAATAACGGTGGGGAAGCACCTATACCACCACCACCACCTCCACCACCTCAATTTGATGTTGTCATGTTCCAAGCAGCGGTCACCGAAGCGGTAGCAGCTGCCATGTCACAGATTAATAACTCGAGTACTACTAGCTCGGGAACTGGCACACACCTATCCAACCATGGTGAGAGTCACGGGCAACCCCGATAATGCACCTATAAGGACTTTACTAATGCCAAACCCCGGATGTTTTATGGAACTGGTGGGGTGATAGCTCTGAGGCAGTGGATTGAAAGGACAGAATCAGTCTTTGAAATCTGCTCCTATCCCGAGCACAACAAAGTCAAATTTGCAACTTTCACCCTTATTGATAGAGCTTTAACTTGGTGGAATGGCCATGTTAAGGTACTTACCCTGATAGTGGCAAACTCCATAAGCTGGGAAAGCTTAAAAGTCATGCTGATGAGAGAATACTCTCCACGAGGAGAGATTCAAAAACTCGAGCACGAACTCTGGACTCTTTGAATGGTTGGTAACGACATCGCAACTTATACCAACAGGTTCTGCGATTTGGCAATCCTTTGCCCATATATGACTGCACCTGAGAGCAAGAAAATAGAGAGATACATTTGGGGGCTGTCTCCTCAAATTAGGTCAAGCGTGTTAGCTTCAAAACCTAACACTTTTGAAAGTGCCAAGGAACTGGCACAATCTCTTGTTGATTATGGAGGTCATCAGAACTCAACGGTTGCTACACCAGAACCACAGAAGGGAAACAAAAACAACAACAACAACAACAATAACAAGAAGAGGATACGGAATAAAGGGAAGGGTGGGTCTTCCCAAGAATCCGCGAAGAAACAACTGGTCTCAGTGAATGCTGCCACTGTACCTACTACAGTTCCTATAAATACCTACCCAACCAAGCCTTATGTAGGTAACCTTCCAAAGTGCGCCAAATGCACTTACCACCATCATGGACCTTATCGGGAAATGCAGTGTGCCAACTGCAACAGAAAGGGGCACACTGTCCGTTTCTGCAAGGATCCCGCAAAGCCGATCACTCAAGTTCCCAACGCGGGTGTAGGCCAGACTTGATACGGTTGTGGCGAGGTGGGCCACTACAAGAGGAACTGCCCAAAGGCAGCAAATACCGGCGGGATGGGACGAGTTTTAGCTATAGACCACGATGAAGCCGTAGTTGATCCGACTGTAGTTGCTGGTACGTTCCTTCTAGATAATTCATATGCATGCATATTATTCGATAGTGGAGCGGAGAGAAGCTTCGTGAGTCAAAACTTTATTCACTTACTTAAACCTAAACCTAGCAAGTTAGAAAAATCATTCACTGTAGAGATGGCCAATCGAAAAACCGAAAACACTAACTGCATTTACATGGGCTGTACGTTAACTTTAGAAGGTCATTCTTTCCCAATCAATCTCATGCCGGTCCAAATTAAAAGTTTCGACGTCATAGTCGGTATGGATTGGTTGAGTCTTCTTCGCGCTGACATCATGTGCTTTGAGAAAGCAGTTCGTCTTAATCTCCCTAACAACGAAACATTAGTTATCTACGGCGACAAATCAAGTACAAACCTTCGTATCATTTCGTGCATCCAAGCTCGAAAGTGTTTACGGAAGGATTGTCGAGCATTCCTAGCGCACATCGTCGATACAAGTCAGGAACTGAAGGACATCAAGAACATTCCAGAAGTACGCGACTTTCCCGATATCTTTCCAGAAGAACTACCAGGATTATCACCACAACGCCAAGTCAAGTTTAGAATCGACTTAGTTCCAGGGGCTACCCCAGTAGCGAAATCGCCTTATCCTCTCGCACCAGCAGAGATGCAGGAACTTTCCAGTCAACTTAATGAACTCCTTCAAAAAGGATTCATAAGACCAAGTTTCTCACCTTGGGGAGCACCGGTCTTGTTCGTAAAGAAGAAAGACGGATCGTTCCGTTTGTGCATTGACTACAGAGAACTGAACAAACTTACTGTCAAAAACCGTTATCCTCTACCCCGTATTGACGACCTATTTGACCAACTACAGGGAGCAAACTACTTCTCAAAGATAGATCTACGATCCAGATATCACCAATTACGAGTACTAGAGGGGGATATTCCAAAGACAACTTTCCGAACTCGTTATGGGCACTACGAATTTGTAGTGATGCCGTTCGGATTAACCTACGCACCAGCAGTATTTATGGACCTAATGAATAGGGTATGCCGTCCTTACTTGGATCAGTTCGTCATCGTCTTTATCGATGATATACTTATCTACTCCCGAAGTAAGGAAGAGCATAGTCAGCACCTACGAAAAGTCCTAGAAACACTGCGATCGGAGAAACTCTATGCGAAGTTCTCTAAATGCGAATTTTCGATTCGAAGAGTCGAATTTTTGGGCCACGTTGTTAGCGAGAAAGGGATACACGTGGACCCCTCCAAAATTAAGGTCATTGAGAACAGGTCGGCACCAAAGACACCTACAGAGATTCGTCAATTTCTAGGTCTCGCCGGCTACTATCGTAGATTCATAAAGAACTTCACTAGCATTGCGAAACCTCTTACTAGATTAACCCAGAAAGGCATGTCCTTTAACTGGGAAGCGAAACAAGAGAAGGCATTCCAAACGCTGGAATAGGCCTTGTGCACCGCACCGATACTATCCTTCCCCGAAGGGATAGAAGATTTCGTAGTGTATTGCGATGTATCAAACCAAGGACTTGGTTGTGTTCTTATGCAGAGAGGTAAGGTTATCGCTTATGGCTCCCGACAGCTTAAGACACACGAAGTGAACTATACGACCCACGATCTTGAGTTAGGAGCAGTAGTATTTGCTCTGAAGATCTGGAGACACTACTTATACGGAACAAAGAGTACAATTTTCACCGGTCACAAGAGCCTTCAACACATTTTTAATCAGAAGGAACTCAACATGCGACAACGAAGATGGGTTGAGTTACTCAATGACTATGAATGTGAAATTCGTTATCATCCTAGCAAGGCCAACGTGGTGGCTGACGCCCTCAGTCGAAAGGAATACACTGGTCGGAGGGTCAAATCTCTGACTATGACTATCCATTCCCACTTATCCACACAAATTAAGGAGGCACAAATAGAAGCTTTGCAACCTGAAAATGTGGCAGGTGAATCCCTGCGAGGAATGGAAAAGAATCTAGAAATCAAGGGTGGCAGAGCATATTATCTCATGGACCGAATCTGGACACTGAAACATGGTGGTTTCAGAGATGTAGTCATGACCGAAGCACACAACACACGATATTCCGTTCACCCAGGTTCAGATAAAATGTATCTGGATCTTAAGAAATTGTACTGGTGGCCTAACATGAAAGCAGAAATTGCTACCTTCGTAAGTAAATGCCTTACCTGCGCAAAGTTTAAGGTCGAGTATCAAAAACCGTCAGGACTACTACAACAACCGGAGATACCAGAATGGAAATGGGAACGGATTACTATGGACTTCATAACCAAGTTGCCCAAGACGACGGGTGGACTTGATACCATATGGGTCATCGTCGACAGATTGACCAAATCCGCACATTTCCTACCAATCAAAGAGACTGACAAAATGGAAAAGCTTACAAGAACTTACATAAGGGAAGTAGTGCGACTGCACGGTGTTCCGATATCCATTATCTCCGATAGAGATAGTAGATTCACTTCAAGATTCTGGCAGTCACTACAAAGTTCCCTGGGGACTAGGCTAGATATGACTACAGCCTACCACCCACAAACATACGGACAAAGTGAGAGAACGATACAAACTTTGGAAGATATGCTGAGAGCCTGTGTGATTGACTTTGGAAAGGCATGGGATATCCATTTACCCCTTGTCGAATTTGCATACAACAATAGTTATCATACAACCCTCTATGGTCGAAAGTGCAGAACCCCTCTGTGCTAGACTGATGTTGGCGATACCCAGTTAGCTAGAGGACGAGTTCCAGAAAGCACTCTCACCGGTCCGGAAATCATACGAGAAACGACAGAGAAGATCGTTCAAATTCATGAATGGTTGAAAGCCTCCAGAGACCGACAGAAAAGCTATGCTGACCAAAGGAGGAAACCTTTGGAATTCCAGGTAGGAGACCACGTTTTATTGAAGGTCTCACCGTGGAAAGGTTTAATACGCTTTGGGAAGCGTGGGAAACTAAATCCAAGATACATAGGGCCTTTCGAGATTCTTTCTAGAATCGGCCCTGTGGCTTACAAACTTAACCTACCGCGTTAACTTAGTAACATACATCCAACCTTCCATATCTCGAACTTGAAAAAGTGTCTGTCCGATGAGACTCTTGTTATTCCACTCGACGAGATCGAGATCAACGAGAGCCTCAACTTTGTGGAAGAACTGGTAGAAATCATGGATCGAGAGGTCAAGCAAACAAAACAAAGTCGCATACCCATCGTGAAGGTTCGGTGGAATGCCAAGCGGGGACCTGAATTCACATGGGAACGCGAAGATCAGATGAAACAAAAGTACCATCATCTTTTTCTCTGATCCACTAGTAGCTTTACTACTTTAAATTTCGGGACGAAATTCCCTCTAACGGGGGGATGATGTGACAACCCGATATTTCAACTCTTTGTAATGACCTAAAAAGTCAAGTATTGTAACCACCTTTGAGTTAATAAAATTAACTTTGATAATAAAATGTCCTAAAAGTTTCTATTTAAATTCCTACTATGTTTAATGTCATTAAACCGTGATCGTACGTAAAAAGAATGCCCAAATCCGGCTTCGTATATTGAAGTTATGATTTTTCCAAGTTCAGCATAGCAACAGACTGCTAAAAACTCGAATCGGAGATCGAGCGACTTTTGGCCGGAATGACCTAAACGAGAATCGAAGGTCTCGACAATGGTAATTCAGCGGTAAAATGTCTGGCAAAAACCGACGTCAGATAAAGAAGTTATGAATTTTTAAAAAATTCCTTAAACACAAACCTTTTAAAAATAAATAATAAAAATAATTTCAAAATTTGCCGACGGAGTCTAAACGAAAGTTGTAGAGCGTAGTCTCACCTACGCATGGATATAAAGACCATCAAAAACGGAATTCGTATGAAGAAGATATAAATTTTAGAAGTTTATTAATTAAATTAACTATAAATTTAATTATAAACTCTTGGTATTATCCGAAGGGAGTCAGCAGATAGGGCCGAAGTACGACCCGCGTACTCAAGGCCTAGGCCTCGGATCGTCCACGTCCCGGTCTATGCGAAGCTAGCAAGTCCCATCCAAAATCCGAGGCATTCGAGGACTCGGTCATGCATGACGTACGCGTACACCCTGCGTACCGAGGCGGTTCCAGCCCCTATAAAAGGGATGCGAGGGTTCCGAAGAAAGGGCTCCATTTCTCTCTTTTCCTTTGCATTCTTGCCTCGTTTTCCGTACCCGTTCTAACCCGAAGCCCCGGTCATTTTGCTCAAGTCCCGAAGGTCGTTTCTACTCCCGAGATTCCCGAGAATCCCGAGAAAAATCCGTTTCCCAAGGCGAAAATCTGCCTGGTTTCCATCTCGCTTTCTTCAAACTTTCAAGTGAGTTCATACCCCTTAATTAACCTTTTAAATGTTCTATAAATGCTTTTATATGCTTTCAAGGGGGGAATACAAGTAAAACACACGAGTATCATCGTGTGTTAAAAAAAGAATTGTTATATGCTTTTATTTAACCAAATCATATGTGATTTATAAACTTTATAAGGAACACTCGTATATAAAACATGTTACAATAGCATTCCATCTTTTGAAATATAAATTGTTGTAATGCATGTATAAACTAAACATTTTCTTAGATTATATGTATACTTGTCTATCTTAGGCTCTACAAAAATCTATACTTTCATAACAAGTGATTCCTTTTCTAGGTATTTCTAAACAAACGAGACACACTTTTAGAAAACTATAATAGGTATAGTTTCATGAGGATATTGCTAACTTTTACATACTCGAAACACGATTTTCAAGAAGTCACTTTCATATACAAGAACAAACGAACATTTTAACACGTAAATCTGTTTTTATACCACGGTTTGTGAGACAATAACTTCACGTACGTTCGAGTACACATTTCAAGTCCTGTATTATATACCAGAATCCCTTGGAGGGGGAGCATGGTGTTTGTGTATAGATCTATACGGGCTTGACAACCCGCGCCTTGATTGTTAGCTACAGTCCACCATTTGGGGTGACAAACGTCATAACATTCCAACGCTTGAAGAATGTTGTGTATAGGCATTCCGAGTCAATAGTATGGTTATAAAACTCACATGGGGTATTAAAAATGCATTGATTTACGAGGTTTTCAAACATATTGGTTATTTTACACTTACATACATTTTAGAAACAAACATTGGTCTTGAGAGAAGGCTACTTTTATACTAGTAGAAAATATAGGATTTTCTAGAAACAAACAAACAAGCACAAAACATTTTATTTCATAACAAACCTTTGTCATTTAATACTTATGAAAATCACCAGCTTAAATGTTGATCTACTCTTTCAAAATTACTTGTATGTCCCAGGGATTCAGTAATTTCAGGTATCAATATGCTTTTGAAGAAGGGATGCTGCGGCGCCAGTTTAATCTCATATTTTGACATCATATTGTAATTGGTTTTGAACATGTAAATTTTGACATATGTAAACTTTCAATTATATATATGATGGTTGTATTTCTTTCTTTACTATGTATTCATTTGTTACGTTACCACATGAAGTCATCCGCCCCCGAACGTTTCCGCCGTTCAGGTTTGGGGGTGTGACAACTGTACTTCAGATTAACTATCATTCTTTCTTCTTTTATTGAGTCGCATCCTTTTGTCAAGACATGTGTCGAACTTCTCCCATTGTCGTAGGTAATAAGTGAACGTCGCAATGATCATGGGTTTGTCCGTAGTAGGCATTTTGCGTCTTATTTCGTTAAATCTTTTAAAATAGGCTTTATTTGATTACCCTTCTCTTTGTCTGCAAGTGAATATTGTAGGAGCCTATTGTTGGAACCATTCATGCATATTTCCACAAAGCTTCCAATGCTCTTAAAAGGAAGGCTTGCCAACCAATATCTTGTTGATCTGTCGAGAGTTCTTGAAAAATATAGATTCCATAACATAGGGACCATGGGAATCAATTTGATAAACTATTGGAAATTTGACACATGATCGACTGGATCCCCGGTACCGTCTTATGCTTTACCTTGGGGACTTTTAATTCGAAAAGGATTGGAGTCTTGTTTATTTCATCAGTAAAAGGAGACCTGAAGTTCAGTCCTCTAAAGGCATTGTGGTATTCTTGTGTCTGTTTTATTCTTTTCAAGGTTAAAATATTTTGCTTCTCGTTCTCCTTTCTGCCTTCATCTTCAACTCCATTGTGCTTCTGGCTCGAATCGTAGGACTTCTCCGATCAAAAAAATACGTATTCATAATCCTTTTAACATTACTTCATTTTCTTCTTTTGCTTTCTTTGCATTGTTTCCTCATGGTTTTGTATCTTTTAAAGGCATCAAATTCCTCTATTTCTTTGTTTTCTTCATCACGGTCAGTCGAGGTACCTACCTTATTAGCAATCTTGACAATAGTAACCAGTTAGGGTATTTCTGTTTGTGCTTCTAAATCTTGCATTCTTTTAATTGGTCTTACTTTTACGCTCAAATTATCAATAGTGTTTCCAACTATGCCAATTTGTTTCGGTGTCCGTCGGATGCCACCACTTGTTCCTCAGATTTTTCGAGTTCAATCAATAGACGTAATGTAACATCCATAAAAATTCAAGCCAATTTAAACTTTTCAAAAACAACCCAGTTTCGTTAAGTCATTACAAAAAGGTTTTCAATACAATTATTATCAGAGTCTTCCTAGAACCATATCATAAAACATAAACATGACGAGCGTGTGTGAGATACCCCTAAAATAGCAACCACATATACCATACACATAACATATCATAACAGAACTGACATGCACTACGGGTCTACTGTGTGACTGGTCCGCTGTACCGGGCTTTCAGTCCACCTGGTCCACCCTCCGAGTCTAGATATATCCATCGAGTCTCCAGTGTGGTTGGTCTGCCCGCACCGGGCCTTCAACCCACCTGGTCCACGCTCCGAGTCTATAGTATGACTGGTCCGGCCGCACCGGGCCTTCAGTCAGTCTGGTCCACTCTCCGAGCCTCGGCACGTTTGGTCCGCCCTTGTGGGGCATTCAGCCAATCCGAACCGCTCGTTGGGCCTTCAGAATATCCGTTCCGCCCTGGGTATGTGGGCCTACAGCATAAAGCAAGACCTGCCACAACCCAACCCCAGTCAATCAACCATGTGCACATATACATATAACCACATAACCATTAATCATCAATCAACCGATCTAGCAGATCACATACATAGCATACTCTAAACAGGATACCGACCTAACCGGTCACTAATATAGCATCATCCTATGTACCAGGATACCAACCTTAACCAGGTCTCTAACATATACCACCCTAACTACCAGGATGCAAACATAGCAAAGCAATAACATAACAACAATACGTGGATTACAATCTGATAAAGGGCCAGCCTTGGTGCCTTAGACCTTGTCGATATAGTGAGGATAACTCACCTCGCAACTGCTGACTGAAAAGATAAGATCACGCTTCTCTAACCTCCAACATGAACTCCACCACTAATAATACATAAATGACTTAACTCAATAAATACCAATAATTACCACATTGCCCCCGAAAGTCAACTGGTCAACTCTTGGTCTAAGTCAAAGTCCTCAGTCAAAGTCAAACTTCCTGACTGGCTCTACTCGCCGAGTAAGCCTGCTGACTCGTCGAGTCCCTAGGCTCTGAAAACCCCCATCTCGCGACCCAACTCGCCGAGTTGCCCCAAGACTCACTAATTCCCAGCTCAACCAAAGAGGTTAGGACTTCGCGACCAGACTCGCCGAGTCCAAGAACAGACTCGCCGAGTCCAACTCAATCTTCAACAGACTCGCCGAGTTGTTCTTCCAACTCGTCGGGTTCCTGCCTATCTGCATCCAACTCGCCGACTACACCCATGCGACTCACCGAGTACAACTAGTTCTTAATCCATACAGTGGCTTTCAAAGCCATGCAGGGGCTCCAATCCATAGTTCTACTCTTCTACAAGTTATACCTCATGTAAAGTTGCAAACTTTACGTGAATCTAAAGAGATCTAAGCATAAAACACTCTTGAGCTACAGCTTGGGACAAGAAGGCTTCACCAACAATTCAAAGACAGGAACTTTATGCTCTTTTGGATCATCACTACTCTAGATCTGAGGTAGCAGCCTTAGATCCAACCTCCAAACTCAAGATAGCACTAGATATACTCCCAAAAATCCCACAAATGATAGATCTAGATGGATAATAGCTCAAGCAACGAATAATTACCTCAAGAGAAGACTCCAACAGAAGAATAAGCCAAAACCTTGTAAAGCCCCTTGCCCCAACCTTCTTAATCTTCAAAGATCTCTTCACAAACACTTATCAAGCTTCCAAATGCTCTCCAATGCACTCACAAACGGATTTAGGGTTTTTGGACTTCAAAAGGGGCTAAGGAGACTGAGGGGAGGGCATTAAGTCCTTTAAATAGGGTGCGACCCTGAAGATTAAGGTTTTTCTCTCTTCAGCACCAACTCGCCGAGTCCAGCCTCTGACTCGCTGAGTTGGTCACTTTACACATGACCAGATTCGCGAACAGACTCGCTGAGTCTACCCATTGACTCGCTGAGTCGGTCTTCCATATCTACACTAAGCATCCTGAACTATGCTCTTCTGAACTCGGGGTGTTACAATTCTCCCCCACTTAAATTAGGCTTCGTCCTCGAAGCCTGCTGCATCACACAATTCCAATAACCATAACCCCACACTACATCCTCGGATCTCTACTGACTCAGATCCCTCCAATCACTGCTATCATCCCAAAAATGATCCAACTCCTTGCGTACAGATTCATATCAACTGTGTCAAGCCGACCACCGACTCTTCCCTCTGATAGCGACACTTAGCACTCCTGATCTCTATATACACTTGCCTCTCACGAGACTAGATAACACCCTAAACCATCGAGTTCTGACCAGGTACTAACTGCTACCAACTGCTATCCTTTGCCTAGATTAACACAACCTTATGGAGTTTGTTGCTGGGACTTATCCCTCTTCCTTTCCGAAGTCGACTCTACTCTTGCATCCCTCCTGAACTCCTCTGGTTCTTCATCACTGGAAACACTTCCGTGATTCCAACCGGCATTCAACTCGGAGGTACTTCTAATCATCCTTTCCCGCTACTGCTCACACTTCCGTGAATTAACACTCCCTCCCGGAGGTACATACCCTTCCTTAACCAAGGAAATCTAGCAACCAACCTTGCTACTTCAAGAAACTACTATAGTGCTCACAACCGCACTCTACATTATCTCTTGTAGAGTAACTGCTACTTCACGCATTACACATGCTCTAAATCTGCTCACTAGGACTCTCAGGTCCTCGCACTACCTTCCACTAACATGATCAATACCAGGCGTCAGACCTACCTGTCACATCGCAACGTGCTCAATTCATCTCCTCATACGGATCTATCAACACATATAGAGTCTTCAGCTCAACTGGACTGCCTTACCAGGCCTTCAGTTCATCTGGACCACTCTCAGAACCTTCAGCATGTCTGGACCGCCCTTTAGGGCCTTCAGCCTGTCTGGACCGTTTCCTGAGCCTTCGGTCTGACTAGTACGCCCATCGGCCTTCAGTCTCCCCGGACCGCTCAGACTAACATACATCAACTCGAAATCTCTTTCCCAAGAATCTCTTCCGAACATACTGTTCTAGCCCTCCAGGTGTCTCGAACTCTAACTCCATTCCCATAATCTGATCCCAGTCTAATCCCAGGCCTCTCATTAACCAATAACCTTTCCAGGAACCCCAGTGTACCCCGTCCCATCTGTCTGCCACTTACTCATACCAGTCCATACTCTTGGCTGACTGAATGCTGTTGAATCCCACACAGCTAATAAAACTCAAACGCTTGTCGATCCTTTAGAGAATCTTTCAACTCTCCCCCACTTAGAACATCGACTACCAACCACTGGTGACCCAACCGACATCACTTAAACATTCTTACTCAACAATTTCTCTTATACTTGATCCGACTCCAAAACAAGCAACCTCCACAAAATCACTTATCCGACATCTCACATCTTGACCTCTAAGGGAGTTCGACTCTTCGCTGAACACTTCTCAAATCGCAAATGCTATACCCATCAATAAGATCAATCAGCCAAAATCTGACCATCAATCCCTTAGATGCTAACTGAATCTGACCCTTAACTATCGACCCCTCAATAATACCATAACCCAAAGATTGAACGGATACAATACCAAAAATCATGCGAACAAGACTAGCAGATATAATACTCCATAACAACCATAAGATAACAAGATATCAAGAAGGAAACATACCTGCAGTTGTATCCGGCTCTGCCCTGACCGCCTCTTCTATAAGCCGAAAAGCACGCCCCTGAGCCCTCGGGGGCTCTGCTCCACCCTAACGTCCACCCGTAATCCTCAAATTGGTCGGTGCTAAAGCCTACAACGGTCCTGCAGTAAGCTGTGGATAGTTGGGCCTCATGTGACCAACCTGATGACATTGATAACAAATCCTCATATCCTGAACTGGGGCTAACTGACGGCAATCCCTCGCATAATGTTCCTCTCTCCCGCACTTGCGGCACGCACCACCGGATCTACAAACCCCCGTGTGACCCTTTCCGCACTTCCCACAAGTGCGGCTGCTCTGATCTCCCAACCTAGTATCGACGGGCTTGGACCGTTTCGGCGTCGGCTGCGACTGTGCCGAGGCCTGCCTCTGCTCCCTCATCTGCAACTCAATCTCCAACTCATGCCATCGAGTGGCCTCCTGCAACTCTAGCAAGGTCTCACACCTCTGCGTAGACACAAACTGCCTGATATCCCTCTTGAGCATACTCAGAAATCGGGACATCTGAGCCTGCTCCGAAGCAAACTCCGGGCAAAACATCGCCCTCTTAGTGAACATCCTTGTGATCTCCGTCACCGACTCAGAATTCTGCTTCTGCTCCAAGAACTCCTGAGCTAACCTCTCTCTCTCAACCCGTGGAACATAACGAGTGCTGAACATCTCCCAAAACTGATCCCAAGAAATCGCAGCCCGCTGCTTATCCGAATATGACCCCGTGGTCAATCTCCACCAATCCTTCACCCCGAGCCTCAACAGGTTCAGAGCACACCTCACTCTCTGACCAGCAGGGCATGAACACGTGAAGAAACACCCCTCCACGTCTGACAACCATCGCATAGCGACAATCAGATCCTGAACTCCATCAAAGGTAGGGGGCTTCATATTATCGAAGTCCCGATACTAAAAACCTCTACTGGCTCCTCCCCCTGCCGCTGCTACAGCTGTTGTAGCCGCCGTGGCAGCCGTCTCTGTAAGAGCTGCATAGCGCTCATCAAAATACTCGACCATGGTGGTCTTGATCGTCCCAAACAGTTCTGGCAACTCGGCCCGGAACATAGCAGCAACCTCATCATGCAGGATCTCACGAATCCTAGTATCCAACTCGTCTGTGCTCATCTGACCGATAACCTCGGGTGGTGCTGATCCACCCTGACCGCCCTCTCCGGCTCCCGAGGCTGACCCGGATCCACTCCCAGCATGCCTCGTAACCACCATACTACAAACACCGCAACACATCAGACACTTCTCACTAACCCAAGAACCGACTCTAAACCCAGCCCGAAGGGTTGTGACTTCCTTGATACGCATATGGTCCTGTGCTTTCAGTAGTACGGGCCATACTACCTTCCACACCTACCCATATTTATATCAAGTATCACCACAACACCCTACCGAAGAACAGGCATATCAAGCACTCAACCCTCAATCCTAGAGGAACACTGGAAGTCTCATACAGAAAGAAACCCTAGGCTAGCATGCATCATAAATCAGGCAACTCTATCATGCAATTCCTGAAGAACCCTAGCCTAGTACTAGCATGTTGTTCTATCATATCACCTAAACAAATAACTTGTATGGTATTTTGGGGCTACTTACTGGCTCCGGATGATCGTACCTCCGCGTCCTCCATTACTCATTTTTGAAAACCATTTTAAATTCTCTTTTGAAAACTCTCCTTGATTTGAGACTGGATTCACACGAATGTTCCTCCAATTCACTCAAACCAAGGCTCTGATACCAACTTGTAACATCCATAAAAATTCAAGCCAATTTAAACTTTTCAAAAACAACCAAGTTTCGTTAAGTAACTACAAAAAGGTTTTCAATACAACTATTATCAGAATCTTCCCAGAACCATATCATAAAACATAAACATGAGGAGCTGGTACGATCATGCCTTTGCCTTGCCACGATCTCCTGAAGTACTTGAAACATTTAAACCACAACTGTAACCCCGAAAGCTTAGTGAGATACCCCTAAAATACCAACCACATATACCATACACATAACATATCATAACATAACATACATGCACTACGGATCTACTATGTGACTGGTCCGCCGTACCGGGCCTTCAGTCCACCTGGTCCACCCTCCGAGTCTAGCCATATCCATCAAGTCTGCAGTGTGGTTGGTCCACCCGCACCGGGCCTTTAACCCACCTAGTCCACTCTCCGAGTCTACAATATGACTGGTCCGCCCGTATCGGGCCTTCAATTGGCCTGGTCCACTCTCCGAGCCTTGGCACGTCTGGTCCGCCCTCTTGGGGTCTTCAACCTAGCCGGACCACTCGCAGGGCCTTCGGAATATCTGGTCCGCCCTAGTATGTTGTCCTACAACACAAAGTAGGACCCACCTCAACCCATCCCCAGTCAATCAACCATGTGCACATAAACATATAACCACATAACCAATAATCATCAATCAACCGATCTAGCAGATCACATACATAACATACTCTAAACAGGATACCGACCTAACCGGTCACTAATATAGCATCATCCTATGTACCAAGATACCGACCGTAACCAGGTCTCTAACATATATCACCCTAACTACCAGGATGCAAACATAGCAAAGCAATAACATAACGACAATACCCGGATTACAATCGAATAAAGGGCTAGCCTTGGTGCCTTAGACCCTGTCGATATAGTGAGGATAACTCACCTCGCAACTGCTGACTGAAAAGATAAGATCATGCAGCTCCAACCTCCGATACGAACTCCACCACTAATAATACCAAAAGACTGAACTCAATAAATACCAATAATTACCACATTGCCCCCGGAAGTCAACTGGTCAACTCTTGGTCAAAGTCAAAGTCCTCAGTCAAAGTCAAACTTCATGACTGGCTTTACTCGCCGAGTCAGCCCGCTGACTCGTCGAGTCCCTAGGCTCTGAAAACCCCCATCTCGCGACCCAACTCCCTGATTCGCCCCAAGACGCACCGAGTCCCACAAACTCTGAGTCACTTCCTGCTCAACTCACCGAGTCGTCCCTCGACTCACCGATTCCCAACTCAACCAAAAAGGTTAGGACTTCACGACCAGATTCGCCGAGTCCAAGTCAATCTTCAACAGACTCGCCAAGTTGTTCTTCCAACTCGTCGGGTTCCTGCCTATCTTCATCCAACTCGTCGAGTACACCCATGCGACTCGCCGAGTATAACTAGTTCTTAATCCGTACAGTGGCTTTCCAAGCCATGCAGGGGCTCCAATCCATAGATCTACTCTTCTACAAGCTATGCCTCACGTAATAGTTGCAAACTTTACGTGAATCCAAAGAGATCTAAGCATAAAACACTCTTGAGCTAGGGCTTGGGATAAGAAGGCTTCACCAACAATTCAAAGACAGGAACTTTATGCTCTTTTGGATCATCACTACTCTAGATCTGAGGTAGCAACCTCAGATCCAACCTCCAAACTCAAGATATCACTAGATATACTCCCAAAAATCGCACAAATGATAGATCTAGGTGGATAACAGCTAAAGCAACGAATCATTACCTCAAGAGAAGACTCCAAAAGAAGTATAAGCCAAAACCTTTTAAAGCACCTTTCTCCAACCTTCTTAATCTTCAAAGATCTCTTCTCCAAGCACTTATCAAGGTTCCAAACGCTCTCCAATGCACTCACAAACGGATTTAGGGTTTCTGGACTTCAAAAGGGGCTAAGGAGACTGAGGGGAGGGCATTAAGTCCTTTAAACAAGGTGCAACCCCGAAGATTAGGGTTTTTCTCTCTTTAGCACCAACTTGTCGAGTCCAGCCTCCGACTCGCCGAGTTGATCACTTAACACATGACCAGATTCGCGACCCGACTCGCCGAGTCTACCCATTGACTCGCCGAGTCGGTCTTCCATATCTACACTAAGCACCCTGAACTTTGCTCTTCTGAACTCGGGGTGTTACACGTAATGATGAGCAACCCTATATAGCCCAAACCTAAAAGGTAAACAAACGATTATACATCTTTTGGGTTTTGGAACCAAGAGAATGTTCAGATGAAAAAGTCAGAAAACAAGATTGGGTAATGTTTGATATTATATCTGAGAAAGGCTTAGATTACGTAACTATGGGATGTTGGAGAGAAATTGGTTTTATACCTTAGCACCTAGGGAAATGGAGATGAATATTGGTCAAACATGTTCCTATCTTATCATCATTAATGCTCCGTGAAGCCAATGGTACAAAAGCAATGTGTGGGAAGTGCAACCAATATCGTCATTATGAATACCCGAGATACGCCATCGTCTGCTGGGTAATTATACGTTGTTGTATGTCATTTCCCACGTTCCGTTGATCTAATATCTTCGAGCATTTGTATACAATGTTCTTTATATAGGTCATATATATATATATATATATATATATATATATATATATATATATACACACATAATAGAATGTGTAAATTACATAAATCGTCCATGGTACAGGTGTCAAGATACACGTTTAATCTCTATTTTCAAAAATTAATTCGAACTGTACGCTTAATAATTTTTCATCATTCGGATCGTCGTTGAATACATAAAATGACTATTTTACCATTAATAATTTCTTTTTAAATTTTATATTTACTATTTATCATTTTTATATTAAAAAAATAAATAAATACTCCAAAAATCACACTCCTACCCTACCCCTCGTTAGATGCACTTTGTATCCATCTTTTAACATGTTTTTCTCGGCATTGTCCTATAAAAAGCTACCTATCTCCTTTATTATTAATATGAATCCAGATTTCTCTTTACATTTACGAAATGCCCATATTACTCCCTTTTGTTATGATTTTCAGTGCAAATTGGTGAACAATGAGAATACGACACTTTGAGGATGTGTTCTAGGAAGCGTTGGAGCTTAATTGGAGTTGGAACTGATAACGATGCTGAGGAATGACTAGATGTTGCTTGAATGGAAGAATTATGATCGATATGTGAAAACAAAATAGAAAATGAGATCGTGCTTTACCATAAATGCGGTCGCATTTATGTATCAAGGATTTGTTGGATCGAAAAACATTCATCTAGAATCTTTAGCAAAAATGCAATCGTAGACCCTCCATAATGCAATCAAAATTTACTTTTGATTTCTCGAAAATGTTCATAAATAACAGCGTACTTCATTGAAATGATTTGATACCCGTTTGACAAAAACGCGATTGTGGTTAACAAAATGCGACAGCACAAAGTGCAAAATTCCTCTTGAACATATACACAACATAACTCTTCATTTATCCTAATTTTCAACCAAAGACTACTGAGAGGCGATTTTTTGATGATTCCAAGTGCAAAACCAAAGATATGAAGAACATGATTCGATTTGTATCATTAGTTTAGTAATATTAGACATTTAGAACTTAATTTTATCTGCTGTGTTAAGTTTTTAGTCCTGTCAGTTTAAAAACCCTAGATTTCGGTTTCACACACACTCAAATTTTCATGCAAGTAATCATAAGGCAAGATTTTTATTGTGATTACTATTTAGTTTGATCACTTTTATGCTTAATTGAATGTTTGATGTTGATTCAATTTCTGTTGGCCACTTTAATTGTTATTAAGTCATTCTAGTTATCAGATTATTTTAGATCTGTAACTGTCTTTATTAATCAGTAAAAGTAACAAATATTAGATTGGGTCTATGTAAAAGATTTAACTCTAATATAAATTGATTAGACATACTTTTACACTTCTGATATTGTGAGAAGTATTAGACATTACTCATAATTTTAGAATGTGTCTAATGCTAGTTTTGTCAATTAATTCAGAGCTTCTTTAGTTAATTCAGTAAAAGTAAGGTTTAATTCTACGAGCTTATTGTGGTTAAGCATTTTAGTAAAAGAAATTTTTTAAAACTTATTAATGATTTTCAGTACCAGTTTAAAAAAGTACACATTTCAAACAATCGTGTTGATGGTTATTTTCATGATTAGGAGAGAAACCTCGAAATTGAAATTTGCATTTTATTTTCAGAATATGTCAAGTACTTCAATTGCATTTCTCTTTTATCAGGTTATGTTTAAATTAGTTTTAATAATCATCAAACACCCTCCCATTAAATTCTTATCAAAGTATTGTGTACCATATGCAAGAAAGGCATAGACTTTAGGACATGTCCCTATGGATTTGACCATGCTTTCCTGCACTACCCTTTAGTTAAATTGAGAAGACTTTTTATTTATATTATTTATTTATTTAGGCGCTACGATAGGTCTAAAGACCCTATAACTTGCCTTTTACCTTTTCTTTTTACGTACCTTGGAAACTACCTAGTTCACCGGTCAACCATTGCTGAATTTGAAGACCAACGGTACATCTCTGGTTCACTTCGTTTTTTTCTTTAGCTCAATGTATTTGAGAATTTTTCTTAACATCAACAATGAAGTCATCAGGATCTCAAACCCTAGGCGGCTAATCCTATCGTGGAATGTTATTACGGTCGTCATCGTTGTCTGCAAATCCGTCCTTGACAAGCTCCAAACTGTCACCGACGATTCTTCCTTAACAACTCCTATGTATTAGGTCCATCGTTGCTGCCTCCCTCTTATATTCTGCCATACCTTTCACCCTTCGCCAAATCTACTATGATACCAGACCCTTTGAATAACCCAATCCCTTATATTCCATATCATTGATTCTATATGTAAGTTTAGTGGTCTTGGCGAAGAGTTTTTTTGGTGTCTTAACTAGAGATATGCAAATTTGATGCTGGCTTAGATGATGGATATCATATTCACAAGGGTAGATATGGATTCTCTATTTGTCATATTGATGTTGAAGATTAGAGATGCATGATAGATTATCCCATCTGGGACTCAACATCATTGAGATTGGGATTTGATTTCAATTGATACTAAACATGTATCTCCGGTAAATATACCCCACACAAAGCTCTCGACATTCACTTTGAATATTATAGGTCGACGAATCCATGCACTTGATTGTTCTACATTTTGAAGCGGACCAATTGATGTTAAACCACTACTATCATAGATTTGAAAGACTTCATTCGCAACGTTTTCTGGTTTCATGAAACATGTTTTGAAATATCTTCATCTTTTCACAGATCCAAAAAGATTTCATCCTTGTTCTATTTCCTCAATTTATAATTAGTGAATTAGTTCTTGTAAAATTCGTCAAATGGAGGTTCCAATTGTTTCATGGTTGTTAACTCTCAAGGTTTTATAACATATCCGGGGTAAATGAGAGGATGGAGAGGTTGTTGCAATTTTGAATTAGAGAGAGAAAGAGAGAGTGTGTGTGTGTGTGTGTGTATTGAGAGCCACCAAAACATTGGAGGATGAGGGTCACAGAACAAAATCATAAATGAACAGGGTGCGGGGGAAAATTTTCTTTTTTAATATATAACTAATAATAAAAAAACAACTAATAAATAAATAAAAGATAAACGGATAAGGAAAATATAGATTTTTTATGTCTGATAAATAAGTTTACGGACGAAGCGTGTACTTTTTTAACGATATAAAGGACGCTCAAGTAAATATTGAAAAATATGGATTAAACGCATAATTTGACATTTGAAACAGGAACAGATTGTGTAATTTACTCTAGTAGAATAGATATACTATATGTTGTAATTAAGAAGTTATATAAAGACCTTTCTTTTAAAATTTTTAAAATCACTTAATGTATTCATTATAAAACTACTTATTAGTCTTGTAAACTAATTTTCAATATCATAATTTTTATGCCAAGATAGAGATTTTATTTTATTTATTTAATATTAATTAATTAAATTATAATCATTGTTAGAAAACAATTTAAAAGTTATGAGAGTATAAAATGTATGTGGTAAAAATAAAAGATATTAATTTTATTCATATAGTATTGTTTATTTGGCACTTATTTAGACGTATTAAATTAAAGCAATTAGTTATGTTGTTAGTGGTTGTTTTTTCTTATAAACCTCATATAATTTCTGTCTCCGAATTCAGTATGCCTTTGTAAAAAGATCACATATTTAAACATATATAAAGTGATTTGTTTCTTTTTCTTTCACTTACCATTTATTCCACAAAATATATAAAAATATAAATCCTTTTACTTAGACTTTATTTATATAAAAAAGTTAACAAAATTTTTATGGTTATAATC
Organism: Lactuca sativa; assembly: GCF_002870075.4. Classification (NCBI taxonomy): domain Eukaryota; kingdom Viridiplantae; phylum Streptophyta; class Magnoliopsida; order Asterales; family Asteraceae; genus Lactuca; species Lactuca sativa. Next base: position 197,298,154 of record NC_056626.2, on the reverse strand, counting down.
ATAAGTTATGCATCTTGAAAATTAATATGCAACCAAGGGATATGGAATTATTAACATTGACGGGGGCATGAATGGGAATAGATGAAAGGGTAGGTAGCAAAGTGAATTTAAGGTGTGAGTCAGGTTTTGTGTTGTCTAATTGAGAGAGAGGACCACTCGTGATAGAGACACTAAATAATTTCCTTGCTTTGAACACAAGTGTTGAATAATGAAGGCAATGGTACTGCTACTACTAGCAGTAGGACTATTTTCTTTTTAAGGAAAAAAAATGTTTTGTTACAGTTATTTTCAAGTTGTTAAGCAAAGGTAAAGGGCCAAATTTTCTGTTAACTTTGACGACCATTTATAACTTGAAAACTCTGATAGAATCTAAGAAAAGAAAGAAAATTGAGAATTTGGCTTTTAGAATCTTTAATTGCTTTGTAATTTTTTAAGTTACATGGAGGGTGGACTACTAGACTCCGGTAAAGTTCAACTATATGCAATGAAGAACAAATAATAATAATAATAAGAATAATATATATATATATATATATATATATATATATATATATATATATATATATATATATATATATATATATATATATATATATATATATATATATAAAGAAAGAAGAACAAATAACAACAACAACAATAATAATAATAATAATAATAATAATAACATTATTATTATTATTATTATTATTATTATTATTAGTGTAAAATTTAAATTATCCATCACTTTTTTCTTTTTCTTTTTTACAATTTTATGGAAACCAAAGGCAAAAGGTCATTGTATTTTCATCATATTTAAAAATTAAAGCTTTTCTGAAATAATCACATTGAAATTGGGTTTGTGGTCGTTAATAAACAAGGATGACCATAAGTTAGCGTAGACAATGGTAGAGTGATTCAACTAGCATTTGAGTAGCAAAATCATTCAAGAGGAACATCGTTGATGTGGGCGTCTCCGGTTATGACGGGTACGAAGTGTTCATGGTGGTTTCACTTCTTCCAGCACACTACGTACTCCCTTATGGCTTTATGCAAGACATCTCCAAAAGTTTTTGTCATGGAAAAAGATATATAGTGGTTACGATGTTTATAACCTACTACTCATGATTTTAGTGTCACTTGGTTATTCTAGTGTAATTGAATTTATAGATTATCAATGGGAGTTTAAGTCTTAATTTTAGTCAAGTCATGAGGTGCAAAGTATACGCTTGTACGTAAGTTTTATCTCGGTTCGATCAAAAGACGAAGTGCAAGGGGTTACGCCCCCTTAGGGTCCAAATGGCAGAGGCATGGCCCAAAAATTAAATTTGTTAAATAAATTGTTATGGAAAATATTTTAGGATAAGATTTCGTGATAATTGTTTTGAAACCACCATTTGATGCTACTTGGCTTCCCTCACTGGGGTCAATGCTCTAGGTAGTCTGACGAGCGATGCTATACAACGGAAGTTACACTGCAAAATAAGTGAAAACTAGGTTAGGAAGCACTACCGAGGCCCGACCCCGCTATTGCTCTCTAATGTTTAAGTTAGATATCAAATATTGATGTTACTTAATTGCTAGTGAATGTGTTTTGGCCATACAGATGCTTATCGATGTATTTATACTAGAACAATATAATCTTTTATTGCTATTATCCAGGTTACAAATATCCATAGGTCATAAGGTTAGTACCCATTAATATAATATTTATGCTTTTTTTCTATTTTTCCTGGGATATGGCCTTGGTACTTACATGAATAATTTATGGGTATAAGATATTGTCTTGTCGGTTGCACAGCTGATATAGATTGCTGAAGGAAACCGACCTGGTTGGTAATGAGCGTATCGCATTGATTGAGCCTGCCTTAGTGTTGCTGTATGGTTATTATGTATAGGTTAACCTCCCATACATAATTAAGACACCAAGATGAATATTAAAGGATGGTACTTAACATGTTTTCTTAATTGGGCTTTCAATTGCATTCAGTTACCCGGTAAACAAACCGTCCGTGATAGGATACACGCGCCTTCGCATTCGTGTAATCGTTGCGATAGTTAATGCATCTTGAATATATACTCCCACATCTTTGGCCCTATTAATGTTTGTCTCATCATTTGTTTTCTCTCAATAACCTATTAGCTGCTTTCTTTTCACAATTGTTACTCTGTTTCTTTTGAAAATATGTCTCGATTCAACATGCGTTCTTTGACGTCAATTGTAACGCCCGTAGATCCGGGCTAGTCAATTTAGAGACAATAAGTGTCGAAAATGAATTCTTGGCAAAATATTATTTATAATAAATAGTCTTAACCAAGTTGTAGAATATGTCTCAAGGTTTCCGTACATATAAAGAACGCCGAAATCCGAGTTATAACGAATAAGTTATGGTCTGTCGAAGTTTCACGACAAAACCGGCACTACATCAGGAAACATAAATAGTAAATTTATTATGGAGTGACTTTTAGCCTTAGAAATCTACACAAAAGTTGTAGTATAAGTTAAACCGAGAACATACAAAAAAAGAACGCCCAAATCTGACTTCGTATGTGGAAGTTATGATTTTTCTATGATTTGGCTTAGTAGTGCGTGGCCCGAAACTCGAATTTCAGTTCGAGCAGTTTTTGGCTTACGCAACCTAAATGAGAGTTGAAAATCTCATTAATAGGGACTCAACGTTAAGAAGATAAACAAAAACGGAGTCCGTATGAAGGAGTTAGGAATTCTTCACGGTCATTTAACAGTCTAAACGCCTCCTACTGTTAAATTTGAGATCGGTTGAGAATTAGTCGAAGGAGTCTAAATGAAAGTTGTAGATCTTGATTATACCTACGCGTTGAGAAAAAGAACGTCAAAAACGGAGCTCGTATGCGAAAGTTATGATTTTTCTAAGTTTGAAGGCTGATATGCGATAGGGGTGACATGGCACCACCAGAACTGGACACGTGGCACCACCAGAAGGCTGCCACATGCCCCAACTCGGCGAGTAGGTCCTCCTACTCGGCGAGTCCATCAGGAATTCATCCTATAAATAAAGGTGTCGGGTTCCTCCATTTCCCACACCTTTCCCCACTTCTTTCTCTCTTTAAACTCTCTCTCTCTCTCTCTCTCTCTCTCTCTCTCTCTAAGCCTCCCTAACCCCCCAAAGCCTAGGGTAACTCCCTAGCACGAGGCGAAAGCCCCGGAGCGCCCAACGGCTCCGAGAAAAGAGCGTTTCGGCTTGGGAACGCTACTCCAGTGAAGCCCGGTTTTGCGAAAAACCCGCTATAAGTATGTTACGCCTACGCTATTTTTAATATAGCTTCTAATTAATTATAGTAATATTATTAAGACCTTATAATAAGTACTTGGGCTATTATTATGGGTTATATAAGTATTGTTTAACGCTTATATAATAGTAATAATAGCTAGACTATTAATTAGTCTCGGTGAATATTAGACTAAACTCTAGTAGTAATGAAACTAGGTTTTGTCCGAGGAAAATTGTTTGAAGAGTAACGAAGTGATGTCCGAGTACCGAGTCACCACCTTACCAAGTGAGTGCATGGTCCCTTTCATCTTACACATAGATATGAAGTATTTAATATATATTACGTGTTGTGACTGCATAGTTACTTTCAGCTTACACATAGATATGAAGTATTGAATATAATTTACGTGCTATCTGTGCATATTGTCTGAATACTTGCTGTCTATGCTGGGTGAGAGATTTTTATACATGTTTTAAATGTTTTAAACTATATACGTATTTTTATATCTACAAAATATGTTGGGTAAAGCATGGGTAGATGAAGGACGGGGGGTGAAAGCTGAAATAGAGGAATATTAGTGGTATGGACCTAGTGCCCTATAGGTGAACATTGGCAGCAATGGACCTAGTACCCTATAGATGAGCACTGGCAGCTGCGCCACAACCTGTAGATGTTGTTGATCTACGATAAACATCCTAGCAGCTGTGCTCTAAGGATAATATCAGTAGCTGCGTCTAATAGAGAACATTATAACCTTGACAGTAGCGTCTAAAGAACAATACCGGTAGAAGCGCCTCATATAGAATGTCACAACTATGGTAGGTGTGACAACCCGGAATTTTCATTTGGTCAAACCCTAAAAGTCAATCACTTCATATTATAAGTCAAGTTCACTTTTATTTGTTCTTAGGAAATTAAAGTTAGTTTGATTATTTTAATAATTAATCTTTAAATGAACGGGTGAACGGATGGGCCGCCACGGGTCTTGAAATTTCTAAACTGCGAATAACACGTAGCTTAGAAGTTCACGACCAAACTTTTATGTTTGGGCCGTAAACTACCCTCAAAAAATGTAAACTCATGCTTAAGCATGAGTTTACTCCCCAAAGAACATCACTTTTCATTTTCACCCTAAAAGAGTAAACTCAAAACTCTCTCAAATATCATCCCGGTTTTAGCCCGATTTCCCGAAAACGTAAGTACTTCTTGGATTGATTAGTTGTTATATCACAACATCTAGTGATTATACATCCTTTAATCCATCAAATTTCATGTTTTGATTATATTTCCAAAACACCAACACCTAGAACACACACTAGTGTTCTTGGACTTTAAGTTCATTACAAGCTTCCACAAAATATGTACTACTATCCTAGAGTCATTTAAAGCTTGCTATATATATTAATATCAAGGAAAAGTCCCAAGAACACCAAGAACAACGTTTTCACGGTTTTGGGAGGCTCCCAAAACCGTAAACACCAAATAATGGGCAAAGTGGTGCTTTAAGGTGTCTAGATGCTTCACAATGCCTAAGGGACTTGTCTAGATCCTTCCTTGATGTGTTTAAGCCATGAAAAACACCAAAGTCCATCATTTTTATGTGTTTAGGGTTTCGGGATCTCCCAAAACCATAAACACCCCAATGTGGGTGTAAATGGATCGTATTCCTTCCTTAGGCCTAAAATCTAACGTAGACTTTTACCTTGTTGAGCTAAGGACTTGAAAACATAACAATACCACTTTCCATATGGGTTTACGGTAGTAAACCCAAAAGGAAATGGCCTTGGGGCCGTAAACTCCTCCAAGGAGTGTAATAACGCCCTAATCCCTTCCAAAGGCCTAACCACCAAGTAGAAATGCTTCAAAGGACTTGTAAAACCTCAAAACAACTTATGGTCATAAAGTGTAGAGTTTACGAACATAAACCCTTGAGTTTACTGCCATAAACTCCTTGGGTAATGGTCATGAAAACCGTAAACTCCAAAGGAGTTTACCCTTGGACCCCAAACACTCTAGCCTTGACCTACAATAACTTAGATGCCATCCTTATGGCTAATAACATCTATGTAAGGTGTTTAGCATGTTCTAGGAGGTCTTATCATTATCAATTAGTAGTTTAAAACTAACTGGGTACATATGTGTGTGATTATATGTTAACTAGGATCATAGAGTGTGTTCAAGACTTCACTTGACACCTAGCAATCCTACATCTTCAATACATCCGTACCACTCACTACAGGTGAGTTCATACCCCTTAATCAATGGTTTAAATATTTTAAATGATTTTGTAGGGGGGATACAAGTTGAATACTTATAGTTATTACATCAATCACATGTGATTAATAACTACAAAACCAGTGATTTTCTTACTGCTCAAACTGTTTATCAAACTGTTTTACAAATTCTTATACTTATCAAATAGATTTACTCAAGCTGTGTTTTACTTATTATCAATTGCATGTCTAGGTATGTATAGTTATATAAGCAATGTTTAAAAAGCATAGGAAGGCCTGTCCGCCCTATTTCCTTTTAGCCATTGAGATGTGGTCTGGTGGGGTATCGGGTATCCGTTCGAAGGTCGTTTAAATATTAGTTATATATCATGTGTACATATATAGTCATAAAGGATCTTCAAGTTCATTCAATAACCTTGGGTAGCAAGGGGTATACTTCTATGTCCATACGTACCATTTACATCACTAGTAAGTTACCATAGGGGTAGCAGTGGAGGATACAATTACTATTACTAGAACAATGAAACATACAATGAGTCAGTTCATTCATGAGTCATTACGAGTAATACATACAATACATTTCAGCTAGTACGCACAGTACATTACTATACATGCTGGATAGAGAGAACATACATTACAGCTAGCACACACAGAGTATTTCAGTACATACATGCTAGACAAAGAAAGAGTACACCTTTCAATTAGCACATTCATTACATGTACATTTATGCAGTTATGTGAACCATTATGCGGGGCATGGCACTTCCTGCCATGACCGTTTTTGTATCCCGAATCTCCTTAATTGGGGAGCGTATGAGTTTGCATGTAGATCTATAATAGATTGACTATCCAACACCTTGCTGCTCGCTACAGTGGGACTTGCAAGTCTACGGGTGCCAAATGTCATTTCTTACGGCGTCTTACATCCTCATTTTACTGGATTCGGTAGCAGGATACAGGTCGATCACATGTTACATTGAATAACTTTTGTTTTAAGGTAGTTAGTACAATGGTAGTCACTTATTACAAATACTACAGTACTTTGATATTTTCCCATTACATTCACTTCGTGAATATTCACACGATGCACGGAAATGTAGTAACTATATTTTGGTTAATGATAGTCAGACTTGGGAAAACAGACACTCTAACAAGAGACACACGCACAGTCACTAGATGCCTTGGTAGAAAGCTACACTTAGTAGGAAACATAGGGTTTTCTAGGAGAGTTCAAACATTTTACAAAACATCTTACAAATGCTTTCATACAAAGACAAACATTAATATACTTATGATCTCACCAGCTTTAAGCTGATACTCACTTTCAAAATAACTTGTATTCTCAGGTCACCACTAGACAGGTACAGGTGCCAGGCTTTTGAGAAGATGGAGTTCCTTCAAGACTCATCTGTTATTTTTGATATGTATATTTTTGGTGTCTATAACTTTGACAAAACACACATGTATAAAATCATACTATTAATGGAATGGATGATGTTGTTGCTTGTTTACTATTATTCATTGTCTGTGATACTGTACATGACGTCCTCCGCTCCAGAATGTTTCCACCATTAATGGTTTTGGGGTGTGACATCAGGTGCGCCTAAGTGATAGAACTAGCAGTTGTGCTTGACATCTATGTCATTGACAACGATGGACTTCGTACCTATTCCTTAGGAAAATCCTTAGGAACGAATGAACAAAAAATAGCTGATTCTTAGGGTAGATCCTTAAGATTAAAAAAGATCATGGGGATGGGTAATTGGGTTAACTGTTTGATGATTAAACATAATAATTATATTATTGTGGGTTGAAAATCCTATGTACTCACCAGGTTCCCAGCCTGACCCACTCAGTTTATTTGTATCACAGGTGTCGATACGAAGCTACTTTACACTGAGAGATTTAAAAGAGATGTAGATCACTAGTTCAAGAAGACGGTGTTGTAATTGTTGGCATGGGTGCCATTATTGACTATCCTCTTCCAGGTAAGATATGATTTTATATTTACTATTTTGAAACTGATTTGCGTTTAAGCAAGGTATCGGGGCTTATAAGATTCATACATGCAACCTAAAGTCGAATTATGTGTCCAACATAATCAATTTTGAGTTATTGTCCCATGCCTCTCTTGTTGTAGCAACTTGTCACACCACAAAACCACGAACGGCGGAAACGTTCCGGGGTGGAGGACGTCATGTACAATATCACAATAATGTAAAATAGTAAACAAGCAACAACATCATCCATTGCATTATAAGTAAGTTTTAATACATGTGTGTTCTTTCATTGTAATAAGACACCAAAAAAATATACAATCAAAATAAAAGACGAGACTTGTCTGCTCCGTCTTCTCAAAACCTGGCCACCGTACCTGTCTACTAATGACCTGAGAATACAAGTTATTTTGAAAGAGAGTATCAGCTTTAAAGCTGGTGAATTCATAAGTGTTTAAGTGTCATTGTCTTGCTTACTAAAAGCTGTTTTAAAAGTCATGTGAACCTTTAAATGAAAATGTTGATGTAAGTATGAAAAGCCCTAGAAAATCCCTTATTTTCTATTAGTTTGAGATGTAGTCTTCTACCAAGACCCGAATGTTTTGTTATGAAAATGTAGTCTTTTACTAAGACCCGAATGTTTTGTTATAATCATGTAGTCTTCTACCAAGACTTAAATGTTCTGTAAGTAAAATGATAACTTTTCCTTTCTATTGACTAGTACTAAAAGTACTTAATCTAACTCATCGTTTATGTGAAAGTATCACAAAATAAAGTAAACAGGAAAAAGTACTAATCTAAGTGTTATCCCGAGGTACTAGGGCTAACACGCCATCGCATAAAGCGAAACGTATAACCTATCACAAAATAAACTAAATAGGAAAATATACTAAAGTAAATATTATCCTGAGGTACTAGGGCTAACACGACGTATGTAACTGTTATCCCGAGGTACTAGGGCTAACATGACATATATAACCTAATGAACATCCGAAGATTGTCCAATTGTCCTCTGTAGCAGCAGCAGGGCGGAGGAAGGGTTAGTCCCGTAAAGGTACTCATAGTATAAGTAATAATCGTAGGCATCCGTAGATGTTAATCGACCACTAGTGCTAATCAGTTGGGATTCGGAATGGTTAGTCCCGTCTAAATATCCCGAGGTACTGGGGATAGGGTCCCGTCTAAATATCCCGAGGTACTGGGGGATAGGGTCCCGTCTAAATATCCCGAGGTACTGGGGGATAGGGAGGATAAGTTACAAAGAAGGTACTAATAAATCATCCTCGCAATTCGAGATACAAGTATTCATGTAAGTAATACACAGGTAAATGTATCTACGTAAAGGTACTCATGTAAGGTATTCATGTATCATGTAAGCATATGTAAACGTACTCATGTATCAGGTAATGTACTAGTAAAGACTCATGAATGAACTGACTCTTGTGTGATTCCTTGTAATAGGAATAATGTTTGATATCTTCAAATTATACCTATGATAATTTACTGAAAGGTAATTAGTTGTTCAAGTAGGTTTATACACTCTTACTACTCAAGGGTGTAAGAAACTAAAAGAAAGATGTAAACTATAACATAAGTACATATATAAGAACATAAGTGTATATGCATAGTTTAGTTCAAGAATGTAAAATGGTTTTGTAAGACATCTTATGGGTTTTGAACAATAATTAACAATGACTTGATATCACTTTAATAAACATTTCAAAAGTAAAACATTTGATAACAAAGTTTTTTAAGATTTAAAACCATTTCATGCATCACATTTTGTAGTATGTGAAATCTGTTAAATGACAAACACAGTTATAAAATACATATCAATGATTTAATAACATGTTTGTTTCTACTTGTATCCCCCCCCCCTTTAAAGCATTTAAAATCATTTAAAACATTGATTAGGGGTATGAACTCACCTGTAGATGGTGGTTCGGATGAACTGGACGGTGTAGGATTGCTAGGTGTTGTAACAACGCAAATTTTCAAACAAATTTTTCATTTTAAAAATAAAGTATTTCCATTCAAAACAAGGCATAAATAATTTAAGTGTCATGTCAAATACAAACTGTCTAAATCCCAAGATCATAAAAACATCCTTCAGTGTGTATCGATCACGCCGGCGCCTTCCCACGGTCCTCGCTAGTACCTGAAACACATACATAACAACTATAAGCATAAATGCTTAGTGAGTTCCCCAATATACAACTTACGCACATACGCCTTTCCAGGCCCTGACCTATCGGTCCATGTGTCTCAGGGGACTTCCGTCCCTGCTGGGTAAACCTTCCGGTCCTACCCACGCCGACCTTCCGGTCCATCACACAACGTATTGCCTTCCGGCCCATAACATATTGCCTTCCGGCCCATAATATAATCGCCTTCCGGCCCATAACATACATAGCATACACATATAGCATACATATCACATATCATATATGACCTTCCGGTCACACGGTCAAACCCTTCCGGGTACAGTATAGTTAGAAGACTCACCTCGTGAATGCTGAAAGCTAGCAAATCCTGAAATCACTCGTGCACAATCCGACGAGCTACAACCTCCCTATAACATCACATATCTCTCATTAACACTTATATCTTCTAAGTGTGACTATCCCTAAGAAGTCAGACTTAGGTCAACTCTGGTCAACGGTCAACGGTCAACGGTCAACGGTCAACTCGACCGGACTCGGCGAGTGCCATGGCGACTCGGCGAGTCTAGACGTCCTCCAACTCTCTGAGATTCCCTATCTACTCGTCGAGTATCCTCCTTGACCCGACGAGTTACTCTTGGAAGAATCGCGGGGCCACCCCGACTCAACTCGCCGAGTCTGAAGAACAACTCGACGAGTCCCAGTTAATCTTCAAGCTACTCGCCGAGTCTGTTCATCGAACTCGGCGAGTCCATGCCATGCAACCGCTCAAACTGCATCCTAAGGTCCGAACTGCTTCGACCATTCCTAGGTCTGGCCTTCCTAGGCTGATCCATCACGTAAAGTCCTCATTTCAGTGCTTATGATACACCATATGATTCATAATTTACATTTTGACCTAAGGCATAAGGATTCCAATCCAAAACCTTCATCAATTCCCGAAATGCACAGACATGGGACATTATGGGCCTCCAAAGGTCCCAATACAGGGTTACAATCGATTAGGGGACTAGGGTAACATTCAATCTATTCACAAAAGGGTTCCATAAACCCTAATTCCATAATCACATCAACATAGCAGAGTATACTCGAATTCTTACCTGGATGATGTATCCTCTGTGTCCCCAATCCTCAGAATGTGACTCCCTTGCTGCTCCTTTAGCCAATCCCTTCTCTTCCTTGCATAACCACTCTTCTATAATCAACAATGGCCTATAATCCTTGCTCCAGATGCACACAATCGATTTAGGGTTCTTCTCAGAAGGCTAAAATGAACAATGACGGCCAATGAGTCCTTTTTATACGTCCCAAACCTGAACGGTTAGGGTTTTTGCTAAACAGCGTAGACTCGCCGAGTCCATATCTGGACTCGTCGAGTCCAGTCGCGAACCCGCGACCAAGTCTGCGATCCTACTCGGCGAGTCTAGGCTCCAACTCGCCGAGTCCCCTCTTAAATCACCCCAAAAATATAATTTAACAATACCTGAGATTCCGGGCTGTTACAACTCTCCCCCACTAGGATTAGACTTCGCTCTCGAAGTCTCACTCTGAAAATAGTTCCGGATGCTGCTCCCGCATCTCACGTTCCGGCTCCCAAGTCATTTCCGATCCCTTACGGTGTTGCCACTGAACCAACACCAGAGGTACCTCCTTGTTCCTCAGAACCTTGATCTTCCGATCCCTGATGGCCACTGGTCTATCGGCATAATTCAGGCTCGCATCCACCTGAATGTCCTCTAATGGAACCACTGCCGACTCATCGGCTATGCACTTCCTTAGTTGCGACACATGGAAAGTGTCGTGGATCTGTCCCAACTCCGCTGGCAACTCCAACCGATAGGCTACCCGGCCTATCCTTGCAATCACACGAAATGGCCCAATATATCGGGGCCCCAACTTGCCCCTCTTCCTGAATCGAATCACTCCTTTCCAAGGAGAGACCTTCAGGAGAACGAAGTCGCCGACTTGAAACTCAAGCTCGGATCGGCGCCTGTCTGCATAACTCTTCTGTCGGCTCTGGGCGGTCAACAACCTCTGTCTAACTTGCTGAATCTGCTCTGTCGTCTGAAGCACGATCTCTGTGCTGCCCATCACTCTCTGTCCCACCTCTCCCCAGCAAATGGGGGTCCGACACCTCCTACCATACAACAGCTCAAAAGGTGGCATACCAATGCTCGAATGATGGCTGTTGTTGTAGGAAAACTCTGCTAAGGGTAAATATGCATCCCAGCTACCCCCGAAGTCCAACACACACGCTCGAAGCATGTCCTCCAGCGTCTGAATCATCCGCTCGCTCTGGCCGTCTGTCTGGGGATGATATTCGGTACTAAAATGCAATTTAGTACCCAGCTCCTCATGGAATTTCTTCCAGAACCTGGAAGTGAAACGTACATCACGGTCTGAAACAATCGAGATCGGAACCCCATGCCGAGATACCACTTCTCTCACATATATCTCCGCCAACTTCTCCGCTGAAGAACTCTCGCTGATGGCAAGGAAGTGTGCACTCTTCGTCAACCTATCCACAATCACCCAAATTGCATCAACTCCCCTGGCAGTCCTCGGCAATTTGGTGATGAAATCCATAGTGATCTGTTCCCACTTCCACTCGGGGATCTCCAATGGTTGTAACTTGCCATGCGGTCTCTGTTGCTCGGCCTTAACCCTACGGCAGGTCAAGCACCTCTCAACGAACCATGCAACGTCCCTCTTCATACAGGGCCACCAATACTCTTTCTTCAAATCCAAATACATCTTCGTAGCACCGGGATGGATCGAGAATTTCGATCTATGAGCCTCTTCCATCAAAGTAATACGCGTACCGCCCACGAACGGTACCCAAATCCGACCCTGAAACGTCATAAGCCCTCGTCCATCCTTAACGAACTCTGAAATTAACCCCACAACCCGCTCTTTCTTCTGCATTTCTGGTCGCACAGCCTCGGCCTGTGCCCCACGAATAGCATCCAATACTGGAGTCATCACAGTCAGTCTCAAGCATACATCTCGCAATAGAGTGCTCTCCGCCCTGCGGCTCAACGCGTCGGCTACCACATTAGCCTTGCCTGGGTGGTACAAGATCTCACAATGATAATCCTTGACCACATCCAACCACCTCTTCTAACGCATATTTAGGTTGGGCTGATCCATCAAATACTTCAAGCTCTTATGGTCCGTGTATATCGTACATCGAACCCCATACAGGTAGTGACGCCAAATCTTGAGAGCGAATACTACTGCCCCCAACTCTAAATCATGCGTGGGATATCTCGCCTCATGCGGCTTCAGCTGCCTCGACGCATACGCTATCACATGACCCCTCTGCATCAACACTGCACCCAGTCCCGAAATCGATGTGTCGCAATATACTACAAAATCTTCCATCCCTTCCGGGAGAGCTAATACCAGGGCTTCACACAACCTCTGGCGAAGTGTCTCAAAGGAGGTCTACTGCTCGGGCCCCCATGAGAATGCAACACCCTTCCGGGTCAATTTGGTGAGCGGCACTGCGATCTTGGAGAAATCCTTAATGAATCTCCGATAATATCCTGCCAACCCAAGGAAGCTCCTGATCTCAGAGGGTGACTTCGGCACCTCCCAACTCATCACCGCCTCAACCTTGGCCGGATCGACCAATATCCCTTTCTGATTAACAACATGTCCTAGAAATTGGACCTCCCGCAACCAGAAGTCACATTTGGAGAACTTTGCATAAAGCTTCTCCGACCTCAATACCTCAAGGACCTCCCTCAAATGCTCCTCATGCTGCTCTCTAGATCTCGAATACACCAGAATGTCGTCGATAAATACAATCACTGACCGATCCAACATCGGCCTGCATACCCTGTTCATGAGATCCATGAACACAGCCGGGGCATTGGTGAGCCCGAAAGGCATCACCACAAACTCATAATGCCCATATCGCGTCCTAAACGCTGTCTTCTGGACATCCTCATCCCGCACTCTCACCTGATGGTACCCTGACCTCAGATCGATCTTGGAAAACCAAGACGCTCCCTGCAACTGATCGAATAAATCATCGATCCTCGGTAACGGGTAACGGTTCTTGACCGTCAACTTGTTCAACTCCCGGTAATCAATGCACATCCGGTGTGAACCATCCTTCTTCTTGACGAACAGAATAGGTGCTCCCCACGGCGAGCTGCTCGGCCGAATGAATCCCTTCCCCAGCAACTCCTGTAGCTGCGAGGACAACTCTTGCATCTCTGGAGGTGCAAGACGATAAGGCACCTTAGCAATAGGCGCGGCCCCCGGAACCAGATCGATACCAAACTCTACTTGCCTCACAGGAGGTACTCCCGGCAGCTCCTCGGGGAAAACATCTGGAAACTCACGCACCACCGAGACCTCCTCAACTGACTTCGGTCTCTCGGAAACCTACCGCGTATCCATCACATACGCCACAAAACCCTTACAGCCCTGCTGTAGACACTGCCTCGCCCTAGCGGCCGAACAAAAAGCTAATCCCGAACGGGTACCCTCGCCGTACACCGAAAGAACTCCCCCACTATGGTCTCGTATAGTCACCAGCTGACGCTCACAGTCGATGACAGCGCCGAATCGGCTCAACCAGTCCATGCCCACGATGACACAGACATCACCCATTGCAATAGGAATCAGGTCAATCGGGAATTCGACCCCGAAAATCTCTAACACGCATCCCCGGAGAACCTCCGTGGCACAAATCACTCTCTCGTCAGCTATAGAAACTCTCAGAGGCCGACTCAACGACTCACGACTAACGCGGATATGCTGACTAAAGGCTAAAGATACAAAGGATTTACTCGCACCCGAGTCAAATAACACTAAGGCAGGCACAGAGTTCACAAGGAAAGTACCTACGCATATAATAACATAAGCATAACGTCTCGACATTAAAATTAAATCCATGAATTACAGCATACCTGCCACAACATCGGGCGCAGCGCGGACCTCCTCCGCAGCCAGCTGAAAGGCTCTCCCCCGAGCCCTCGGGGCCTCGGCTTTCACCGGTCGAGTCGCAGTAGCTCTGGCAGCAGGTGCAGATCCCTGTAGAAGCTGAGGGCACTCGGCCTTCCTATGGCCTATCTGGTTGCAGTGAAAACAAACCGTAAATCCCTTGGGACACTCCCTAGCAATGTGCCCCTCCTTGCCACACTTGTAGCAAGCACCAGATCGACACGCCCCATCATGACCCTTGCCGCACTTTCCGCAAGTGCGGCCCTTCGAACCTCCTGTCCTCGAATCGGCGGACTTTATCCACTTGGCTGCCGGCTGGGACTGAGCCGGTCGCCGGTCCACCTGCTGAGACTCGGCCTCCTCCCTGACCTGGGTCTCCAACTCGATCTCGCGCTTCCTGGCATTCGCCTGAAGCTCAGCAAAAGTATGGTAGGTGGAGTTTGACACAAACTCCCGGATATCCCTCCTCAATACTCCCAAGTACCGGCTCATCCGAGCCTGATCAGTGGACACCAGCTTGGGGCAGAACATCGCCCTCTCATGAAACTTCCGCGTGATCACCGCAACAGAATCAGTACCCTGCTTGAGGGTTAAGAACTCCTGAACCAATCGTTCCCTCTCCACCGGGGGAACGTACACATCCCTGAACATAGTAGTAAACCCCTCCCATGTCACTGCTGTAATCTCTGCCAAAGTGAAGTTCGCCGTCACGAACTTCCACCAGTCCTTCGCTCCCAGACGGAGCTGGTTCAAAGCGAACCATACCCTCAGGTGCTCCGGGCATGAACAAGTGTAGAAGCACCCCTCTATATCCGCGATCCACCTCATCGCAGCAATCGGATCCTGCGTCCCATCGAACTCTGGTGGCTTCGTGTTGCTGAACTCTCGGAACAGCAACGAGTCACCCCCCTGTGGCCTAGCAGCGGCCACAGCTGCGGTAGCTGCAGCGGTTGCAGCCTCAGTCAATGCGGCGTACCGCTCATCAAACGTCTCCATCAGGGTGGTCTTAATAGACCCAAACATCTCCGGGATCTCAGCCCGGATCGCTGCAGCTACCTCCTCGTGAATCATCTGACGAATCTCGTCGTCACTCACACCACTCGAACTCGCTCCGTGGCCTGGTCTAACCATGATGTCTCTGAAATACAACATAAAACTATCAGAGACTCCATCGAGTATAATCGCACTCGATAACGCAAGCCTACTCAGTCCCCGATATCCAGGGATTCTTACTTGGGTCTCCCACTGACCCGGTGTCTTCGGTAGTACGGGCCCAATACTACCGACCACACCGCATCAGCATTCATCCAAAGTCTTCCTCCCCAAACCCCGGATAGTGAGTACTCTACTTCTGATATGCACTATCTACCCGCACACTAGCAAAGCATCTCATATTGGCAAACTTCCCTAGACTAAGGCATCACAAATCAGGCCACTCTAGTCCTATCATGAATACCTAGTCTTCTAGCATGCATAACAATTTATATCATATAATATTGTAAGGTATTTTGGGAATCTTTACCGTTCGGGCGCTGACTGATCGTACACACTGCTTCTTTCTTGCTTACCACAAAACCATTTACAAAATTTTATGCCTTTATTTAAAAAAAAAATTTCCTCAAATCCTCGGTTTAAGTCCAGTTACTCCCGAAGGTGCACCCGAATCCCTCAAACCAAGGCTCTGATACCAATTGTAACAACGCAAATTTTCAAAAAAATTTTTCATTTTAAAAATAAAATATTTCCATTCAAAACAAGGCATAAATAATTTAAGTGTCATGTCAAATACAAACTGTCTAAATCCCAAGATCATAAAAACATCCTTCAGTGTGTATCGATCACGTCGGCGCCTTTCCACGGTCCTCGCTAGTACCTGAAACACATACATAACAACTGTAAGCATAAATGCTTAGTGAGTTCCCCAATATACAACTTACGCACATACGCCTTTCCAGGCCCTGACCTATCGGTCCATGTGTCTCAGGGGACTTCCGTCCCTGCTGGGTAAACCTTCCGGTCCTACCCACGCCGACCTTCCGGTCCATCACACAACGTATTGCCTTCCGGCCCATAACATATTGCCTTCCGGCCCATAATATAATCGCCTTCCGGCCCATAACATACATAGCATACACATATAGCATACATATCACATATCATATCTGACCTTCCGGTCACACGGTCAAACCCTTCCGGGTACAGTATAGTGAGAAGACTCACCTCGTGAATGCTGAAAGCTAGCAAATCCTGAAATCACTCGTGCACAATCCGACGAGCTACAACCTCCCTATAACATCACATATCTCTCATTAACACTTATATCTTCTAAGTCTGACTATCCCTAAGAAGTCAGACTTAGGTCAACTCTGGTCAACGGTCAACGGTCAACGGTCAACGGTCAACTCGACCGGACTCGGCGAGTGCCATGGCGACTCGGCGAGTCTAGACGTCCTCCAACTCTCTGAGATTCCCTATCTACTCGTCGAGTATCCTCCTTGACCCGATGAGTTACTCTTGGAAGAATCGCGGGGCCACCCCGACTCAACTCGCCGAGTCTGAAGAACAACTCGACGAGTCCCAGTTAATCTTCAAGCTACTCGCCGAGTCTGTTCATCGAACTCGGCGAGTCCATGCCATGCAACCGCTCAAACTGCATCCTAAGGTCCGAACTGCTTCGACCATTCCTAGGTCTGGCCTTCCTAGGCTGATCCATCACATAAAGTCCTCATTTCAGTGCTCATGATACACCATATGATTCATAATTTACATTTTGACCTAAGGCATAAGGATTCCAATCCAAAACCTTCATCAATTCCCGAAATGCATAGACATGGGACATTATGGGCCTCCAAAGGTCCCAATACAGGGTTACAATCGATTAGGGGACTAGGGTAACATTCAATCTATTCACAAAAGGGTTCCATAAACCCTAATTCCATAATCACATCAACATAGCAGAGTATACTCGAATTCTTACCTGGATGATGTATCCTTTGTGTCCCCAATCCTCAGAATGTGACTCCCTTGCTGCTCCTTTAGCCAATCCCTTCTCTTCCTTGCACAACCACTCTTATATAATCAACAATGGCCTATAATCCTTGCTCCAGATGCACACAATCGATTTAGGGTTCTTCTCAAAAGGCTAAAATGAACAATGACGGCCAATGAGTCCTTTTTATACGTCCCAAACCTGAACGGTTAGGGTTTTCGCTAAACAGCGTAGACTCGCCGAGTCCATATATGGACTCGTCGAGTCCAGTCGCGAACCCGCGACCAAGTCTGCGATCCTACTCGGCGAGTCTAGGCTCCAACTCGCCGAGTCCCCTCTTAAATCACCCCAAAAACATAATTTAACAATACCTGAGATTCTGGGCTGTTACAGGTGTCAAGAGAGGACTTGTACACACACTACGATCCTAATAAACATATAATCACACATATATGCACTCAATTAGTCTCAAATTACTAACTGATAATGTTAAGACATCCTAGACATAATATTCACTTTATATAAGTGTTTTAAGCCCTAAGGATTGCATCTAAGCTATTGTGGGACAAGGCACTTGTGTTTAGGATTCCAAAGGACCCCATATATGAGTTTACTCCCCATATACCATCACAAATGGAGTTTACGGTTGTAAACTCTTGAGTTTACGGCCGTAAACTCCCAACCATGGGTGTATTGTGTATTTTGAAGTTCCAAATGATTCCTAGAATTATTCCAACTAGGTGGTTAATTTCTTGGAAGGGTTTAAGGCCTAGAAACACTCCTTAGAAGAGTTTATGGTCCTAAGGCCATTTCCTTTGGAGTTTACGGTTGTAAACTCCCTTGGAATGGTGTTCTTGTTGTTTTCAAGCCTCATGCATAAGTGGTATAAGTTCTAGCCTTTAATCCAAACATATGAAGACTCTTGACACACTTTGGTGCCCCTTTAATGAGTTTACGGCCCATGATCCATGTCATGGCCGTAAACTCACTTTGCAAGGTGATTTTTATGTGTTTAAGGCCCTTGATTTAATGGGAACAAGTCTAGGTAAAAGTCTAAGGCCTTAGGCGCCTTAAAAGCACCATTTTAAGCATGCTTTTTGGAGTTTACGGCCCTAGATACTCTTGGGCCGTGAACTCCCAAACTTGGGTGATTCTTGCTTGATTTTATGTCCCTAATACACTCCTATACAAGTCCAAGGCAGTAGTATATCACAGGGGACAATCTAGGCTTGGTTTCAGGAGTTTACCACCCAAGAACACCTTGGGAAGTAAACTCCTAAATCTAATGGTTTAGCTATGTAATCTATGTTATGAACACATTTAAAGCTTTCTAACACTACTAGAAAGAGTTACTCATGTTTTGGTATAAAAACATGAAGATCCGTGAGAGAGAAAATGGCTTTTATCTAGTTGGAAATGTGAATAATGAATGAATTTGGTTCAGAATTCTATTTATAGTCCTGAGATATTTTTGGAAGAAAATAATTTTATTCCTGAAATGACCTCTAATATAATAGAGTTGCACTAAACCCTAGTGCATCCACTCTCCTGATATCTCCTGAAGTGTAAACCCTGACGTATTCAAACTTAAACGAAAAAGTCTGAAAATTAACTGTGACTGTTATAACTTCTATTGAATTGATACTGTTTGTACATAATGGAAATTTCGGGTTGTCACATCATCCCCCCGTTAGAAGGAATTTCGTCCCGAAATTAGAATTTAAGCAAGTAAGAAATTACACATAACTAAGCGAACAAATGAGGGTATTTAAGTTTCATCTGATCTTCCCAATCCCAAGTGAATTCAGGTCCATGCTTTGCTTTCCATCGCACCTTCACTATCGGGATACGGCTCTGCTTTGTTTGCTTGACCTCTCGGTCCATGATATCTACTGGTTCCTCCACTAAGTTGAGGCTCTCATTGATCTCGATCTTGTCAAGTGGAATAACAAGAGTCTCGTCGGACAGACACTTTTTCAAGTTCGAGACGTGGAACATAGGATGTACGTTACTGAGTTTGTGCGGTAGATTGAGTTTGTAAGCTATAGGGCCGATTCTCGCGAAAATCTCGAAAGGCCCTATGTATCTTGGATTGAGCTTCCCACGCTTTCCAAAGCATATCAAGACCTTCCATGGTGAGACCTTCAGTAGGACTCGGTCGCCCACCTGGAATTCCAATGGTTTCCTTCGTTTATCAGCGTAGCTTTTTTGTCGGTCTCTAGAGGCTTTCAATCGTTCACGAATTTGAACGATCTTCTCTGTCGTTTCCCGAATGATCTCCGGACCTGTGAGAGTGCTTTCGGGAACTTGTCCCTTAGTTAACTGGGTATCACCCACTTCAGCCCAGCACAGAGGGGATCTGCACTTTCGGCCATAGAGGGCCTCAAATGCAACTACCTTTATGCTTGTATGATAACTATTGTTGTAGGAAAATTCAACAAGGGGTAAATGGGTATCCCAATCTTTTACAAAGTCAATAACGCAAGCACACAACATGTCTTCCAAGGTTTGGATAGTTCTCTCACTTTGTCCGTCGGTCTGTGGATGGTAGGTTGTACTCATGTCCAGCCTAGTTCCTAGGGAACTTTGTAATGACTGCCAGAACCTCGAAGTGAATCTACTATCTCTGTCCGAGATGATAGATAAAGGAACACCGTGCAACCTTACAATCTACCTAATGTAAGTTCGTGTGAGTTTCTCCATCTTGTCTGTTTCTTTGATTGGCAAGAAGTGTGCAGACTTGGTCAGTCTATCGACGTTGACCCATATGGAATCAACTCCACCCGTCGTCTTGGGCAACTTGGTTATGAAGTCCATAGTGATCCGCTCCCACTTTCATTCCGGTATCTCCGGTTGTTGTAGAATACCGGAGGGTTTCTGGTATTCGACCTTGACCTTTGCGCAAGTAAGGCATTTACTCACGAAGGTAGCAATTTCTGCTTTCATGTTAGGTCACCAGTATAACTTTTTAAGATCCAGATACATCTTATCTGAACCCCGGTGGACGGAATAACGAGTGTTGTGAGCTTCGTTCATGACCAAGTCTCTGAAGCCACCGTGTTTTGGTGTCCAGATCCGATCCATGAGGTAGAAGGCTCCGCCACCCTCGACTTCTAAGTTCTTATCCATCCCTCTAAGGGATTCACCAGCCACGTTTTCAGGTTTCAAAGCGTCGAGCTGAGCCTCCTTTATTCGCGTGGACAAGTTTGAATGGATAGTTAGAGTCAAAGATTTGACTCTACGACCAGTATATTCTTTCCGACTTAGGGCATCGGCTACTACATTGGCTTTACCCGGAGGATAACGAATTTCGCACTCGTAATCACTGAGTAGCTCGACCCACCGTCGTTGTCTCATGTTGAGCTCTTTCTGGTCGAAAATGTGTTGTAGACTCTTATGGTCTGTAAAGATCATGCTTCTTGTACCATCTAGGTAATGTCGCAAGATCTTCAGAGCAAACACAACTGCTCCTAGCTCAAGATCGTGGGTGGTATAGTTAACCTCATGCGTCTTCATCTGTCTCGAGGCATAGGCTATGACCTTACCTCGCTGCATCAGAACACATCCGAGTCCTTGATTGGATGCATCACAATAGACAATGAATTCTTCTATCCCTTCGGGGAGGGATAGCATCGGGGCGGTGCACAAGGCTCGTTTGAGCATTTGGAATGCTCTTTCCTGCTTCTCTTCCCAGTCAAAGGCCACGCCTTTCTGGGTCAGGGTTGTCAGAGGTTTCGCTATGCTGGAGAAGTTCTGAATGAACCTGCGATAGTAGCCAGCGAGACCTAGAAATTGACGAATTTTTGTAGGTGTCTTCGGTGCTGACGAGTTCTCAATGGCCTTGATTTTGGAGGGGTCCATGTGTATTTCCTCTTTGCTAACAACATGGCCCAAAAATTCGACTCGTCGAATCCAAAATTCACATTTGGAGAACTTCGCATAGAGCTTATTCACTTCAAATGTTTCTAAGATTCTACGGAGATGTGGACTATGCTCCTGCTTACTTCGAGAGTAGAAGAGTATGTCATCAATGAAGACGATGATGAACTGATCCAAGTAAGGACGACATACCGTATTCATCAGATCCATGAATACTGCGGGCGCGTTGGTTAATCCGAACGGCATCACTAGAAACTCGTAGTGCCCATAACGAGTTCGGAAGGTTGTGTTGGGAACATCCTCCTCTAACACTCGTAGTTGGTGATATCCGGATCGTAGATCTATCTTCGAGAAGTAGTTGGCTCCTTGAAGTTGATCAAATAAATCGTCAATGCGGGGCAAGGGATAACGATTTTTAATGGTAAGTTTTTTGAGCTCTCTATAGTCGATGCACATGCGAAATGATCCATCTTTCTTCTTGACAAACAAGAACGGTGCTCCCCATGGTGAGAAGCTTGGTCAAATGAATCCCTTCTTGAGAAGTTCGTTATGTTGACTAGAAAGTTCCTGCATCTCGGCTGGTGCCAGACATTAAGGAGATTTGGCTACTGGGATAGCTCCTGGCACTAAGTCGATTCTGAACTCGACTTGGCGTTGCGGTGGTAAACCCGGAAGTTCTTCTGGGAAGATGTTGGGGAAGTCGCGTACTTCTGGGATGCTCTGGATGTCTTTCAGTTCTTGACTAGTATCGACGACGTGTGCGAGGAATGCATGATATTCCTTCCGCAAGCACTTCTGGGCTTGAATGCACGATATGATGTGAAGGCTCGTACTAGGTTTGTCGCCATAGATAACTAAAGTTTCGTTGTTAGGATGGTTAAGACGGACTGCTTTTTCAAAGCACATGATGTCGGCGCGAAGGAGACTCAACCAATCCATGCCGATGATAACGTCGAAACATTTAATTGGGACTGGCATGAGATTTATCTTGAAAGTATGGCCATCTAAAGTTAAGGTACAACCTACGTATATGCAGTTAGTAATCTCTGTTTTCCCGTTAGCCATTTCTACCGTGACTGAACTATCTAATTCACATGGTTTTTGTTTAAGCAGGTGTGCAAATTTGTGACTTACAAAACTTTTCTCTGCTCCACTATCGAAAAGTATGCAAGCATATGAGTTATCGAGGAGAAACGTACCAGTAACTATCGTAGGATCAGCTACCGCTTCCTCGTGGCCTAGGGCCATAACTCTTCCTACCCCTCCAGCCATTCCTGCTTTAGGGCAGTTCCTCTTGTAGTGGCCCACTTCGCCACAACCGTAGCAAGCTTGGCCCATACCGGCGTTAGGAACCTGGGCGGACTGAGTTGTTGGAGCCTTGCAGTAACGGGCTGTATGTTCCTTCTGTTGTAGTTAGAGCACTGCATCTCCTTGCAAGGTACGTGGTGGTGGAAGCTGCATTTGTTGCACTTCGGAAGAGTTCCAGCATAAGTTTTAGCTGGTAAGGGGTTCGCAGGGACAATGGGAGTCACTGTGGATCAATTGATTGCCACAAGTTGTTGTCTCTTGGAGGATCCTTGCGAAGCCCCCCTTTTCCTCGAAGACCTCCCTTTCTTGTTGTTGTCGGGGTTGGACTTTTGGGGTACGGGTGTAGGGATTGTTGGGTTCTGAGGTTTCCGGTGATCGATGAGAGATTGTGCCAGTTCCTTGGCGCTATCGAAGGTAATAGGCCTGGAAGGGATCACACTTGACTGGATCTGGGGCGACAATCCCCAGATATATCTCTCTATCTTTTTGCTCTCAAGAGCAACCATATCAGGACATAAGTTTGCCAGATCACAGAACCTATTTGTGTAGGTCGTGATGTCGGATCCAACCATTTGAAGACCTTGGAATTCCTGCTCGAATTTTTGTACTTCACCTCGAGGTCAGTATTCTTTCATCAGCATGTCTTTCAACTTTTCCCAGCTGATGGAATACGCCACCACCAAAGTCAGATAGTTAACATGGCTGTTCCACCATGTTAGTGCTCTGTCAGAGAAGGTACAAGCTGCAAACTTGACCTTGTTGCCCTCCTGGCAAGCATAGATTTCAAAGACGGATTCCATCTTTTCAATCCATTGTCTCAACACCATAACACCCCCAGTTCCATTGAAGCTGCGGGGTTTGGCGTTCGTGAAGTCCTTGTAGGTGCATCCCCGAGGGTGTCCATGGATTTCTCCGTGGTTCGAGGGAGGTGCACCTGTTCCTGATCCACTAGGGGCAGGAGCGTTGATTGCTGACACAGCAGCTGCAACTGCTGCTGCGAAACCTGCCTAGAACATGTTGACATCGAATGGATTAGGTGGTTGGAGAGGTCTAGGTGGTGGTGGAGGTGGTGGTATCGGTGCTTCGTTGTTTGGGTTATGCCTTGTATTTCTGTGTGGCGGCATCTTTAACTATACATTTAAAAGACGATGACATGGATAAGAATAAATAATTAATGAATGTGTCTCATGGACTAACTCCCCATAGCCCAACAACAGAAGGAATAGTGTGACTAAATGAAGATAACAGTATTTGGATAATAATTTCCATACGATTAGATATCTGTCAATAATACTGGAATTACAGATGTAACAAGTTCGGAAAAAAATGGCCTAGAAGTAGGCCTTACATCAACCAAGATGGAAAATTTTGACAGAATTAAGACTAGATCAAGACCTCATAGGTCTAAGATTTATAAATATAGTAAATTAGACCAAAGTTTTACATAAACTAGGTTATATCCAAAAGATGAGTCGACGAGATTCTATCGGCGACGAGAACTGCTAGCATGAGTTCTCGATCCCGACAGTAGACGTTCCATGTCCCTCATACACCTGTCAACTCGAAGTTCCCTAACTTTAGCTTGTGTTTCGGCAAGTTCCTTCTGCAGATTTGCATTGCGGACCAGAGTCCTTTCGTGAGCAAACTCTAGTTGGCGAATGTGGACAGTGTTAACGCCAGAGGTGGCTTCAATCTCCACGACCCGGTCAATAATTGCTTGACCCAGTATCATGTTTCTGGAAATTATACGAACCATGATGGGTAGGACCCTGTCAGCAGAACCTCCTTCAGTGAGGTTGTAGAAACTTCGGTCTCCATTGTAGGGAATGGGCTGACCTTGTTCCTGGCTCCATCTATCCAAGTTAGTGGCACACAGAGGCGTGAGTCCTTGAAACGCGGGACGGGGGTTCAGGTTTGGGTTTTGAGCAGCTGGGGGTAGGTTGTTGACTTCAGGCTCTGAGTCAGAACTATCGGAAAAACCCTCAGCATGGTGATCATCCAAAGGGATTGGGTGATCATCTTCTGGTTCTGCCTCTAGCCAACCAGCATTGCCTTGGTTTGGGAAGTACGGATCGCCATGGTGAAATCCAGCCATTTTAATCTACGCGAGAAAAGGGATATAAGGAATAGATAAAATAGATGAACTAACTAAGAGAATTAGAGTAAGCCAAATACCCCTATGGTATTTCTTTATGGTTGTGTTGGTAAGTTTTTAGACTTCTTGCCATATCACAATCATTCTTGGGCATATGCTAATCACTCCTCAGACCAGCATAGTTGATCAGGCTATGCCATTCCCAAGACTGACCATATATCCCCAGGCTTACTTGTGATATTCAACAATCGTAATACTTTTGTTCTTGTCGTTGTGACACTGATTTTAGTATGAATGCAGGAACGTATACTTACTTAAATATTTTATTATTTAAAAGTATAACTCTTAGACAGAGTGTTTTAATCCCAATGTATTTATAGTTAGTATACCTTTTATGGGTTGATATACTTTATTCACTATAAACAATGCTCTGATACCAATCTGTCACACTCCAAAACCACGAACGGCGGAAACGTTCCAAGGTGGAGGACGTCATGTACAATATCACAACAATGTAAAATAGTAAACAAGCAACAACATCATCCATTGCATTATAAGTAAGTTTTAATGACATGTGTGTTTTTCATTGTAATAAGACACCAAAAAAATATACAATCAAAATAAAAAACGAGACTTGTCTGCTCCGTCTTCCCAAAACATGGCCACCGTACCTGTCTACTGATGACCTGAGAATACAAGTTATTTTGAAAGAGAGTATCAGCTTTAAAGCTGGTGAATTCATAAGTGTTTAAGTGTCATTGTCTTGCTTACTAAAAGCTGTTTTAAAAGTCATGTGAACCTTTAAATGAAAATGTTGATGTAAGTATGAAAAGCCCTAGAAAATCCCTTATTTTCTATTAGTTTGAGATGTATTCTTCTACCAAGACCCGAATGTTTTGTTATGACAATGTAGTCTTTTACCAAGACCTGAATGTTTTGTTATAATGATGTAGTCTTCTACCAAGACTTAAATGTTCTGTAATTAAAATGATAGCGTTTCCTTTCTATTGACTAGTACTAAAAGTACTTAGTCTAACTCATCGTTTATGTGAAAGTATCACAAAATAAAGTAAACAGGAAAAAGTACTAATGTAAGTGTTATCCCGAGGTACTAGGGCTAACACGCCATCGCCTAAAGCGAAACGTATAACCTATCACAAAATAAATTAAATAGGAAAATATACTAAAGTAAATATTATCCCAAGGTACTAGGGCTAACAGGACGTATGTAACTGTTATCCCAAGGTACTAAGGCTAACACGAAATATATAACCTAATGAACATCCGAAGATTGTCCAATTGTCCTCTGTAGCAGCAGCAGGGCAGAGGAAGGGTTAGTCCCATAAAGGTACTCATAGTATAAGTAATAACCGTAGACATCCGTAGACGTTCATCGACCACTAGTGCTAATCAGTTGGGTTTCGGAATGGTTAGTCCCGTCTAAATATCTCGAGGTACTGGGGATAGGGTCCCGTCTAAATATCCCGAGGTACTGGGGGATAGGGTCCCGTCTAAATATCCCGAGGTACTGGGGGATAGGGAGGATAAGTTACACAGAAGGTACTAATAAATCATCCTCGCAATTCGAGATACAAGTATTCATGTAAGTAATACACAGGTAAATGTATCTACGTAAAGGTACTCATGTAAGGTATTCATGTATCATGTAAGCATATGTAAACGTACTCATGTATCAGGTAATGTACTAGTAAAGACTCATGAATGAACTGACTCTTGTGTGATTCATTGTAATAGGAATAATGTTTGATATCTTCAAATTATACCTATGATAATTTACTGAAAGGTAATTAGTTGTTCAAGTAGGTTTATACACTCTTACTACTCAAGGGTGTAAGAAACTAAATGAAAGATGTAAACTATAACATAAGTACATATATAAGAACATAAGTGTATATGCATAGTTTAGTTCAAGAATGTAAAATGGTTTTGTAAGACATCTTATGGGTTTTGAACAATAATTAACAATGACTTGATATCACTTTAATAAACATTTCAAAAGTAAAACATTTGATAACAAAGTATTTTTAAGATTTAAGACCATTTCATGCATCACATTTTGTAGTATGTGAAATCTGTTAAATGACAAACACAGTTATAAAATACATATCAATGATTTAATAACATGTTTGTTTCTACTTGTATCCCCCACCCTTTAAAGCATTTAAAATCATTTAAAACATTGATTAGGGGTATGAAATCACCTGTAGATGGTGGTTTGGATGAACTGGACGGTGTAGGATTGCTAGGTGTCAAGTGAGGACTTGTACACACACTACAATCCTAATAAACATATAATCACACATATATGCACTCAATTAGTCTCAAATTACTAATTGATAATGTTAAGACATCCTAGACATAATACTCACTTTATATAAGTGTTTTAAGCCCTAAGGATTGCATCTAAGCTATTGTGGGACAAGGCACTTGTGTTTAGGATTCCAAAGGACCCCATATATGAGTTTACTCCCCATATACCATCACACATGGAGTTTACGGTTGTAAACTCTTGAGTTTACGGCCGTAAACTCCCAACCATGGGTGTATTGTGTGTTTTGAAGTTCCAAATGATTCCTAGAATTATTCCAACTAGGTGGTTAATTTCTTGGAAGGGTTTAAGGCCTAGAAACACTCCTTAGAAGAGTTTATGGTCCTAAGGCCATTTCCTTTGGAGTTTACGGTTGTAAACTCCCTTGGAATGGTGTTCTTGTTGTTTTCAAGCCTCATGCATAAGTGGTATAAGTTCTAGCCTTTAATCCAAACATATGAAGACTCTTGACACACTTTGGTGCCCCTTTAATGAGTTTACGGCCCATGATCCATGTCATGGCCGTAAACTCACTTTGCAAGGTGATTTTTATGTGTTTAAGGCCCTTGATTTCATGGGAACAAGTCTAGGTAAAAGTCTAAGGCCTTAGGCGCCTTAAAAGCACCATTTTAAGCATGCTTTTTGGAGTTTACGGCCCTAGATACTCTTGGGCCGTGAACTCCCAAACTTGGGTGATTCTTGCTTGATTTTATGTCCCTAATACACTCCTATACAAGTCCAAGGCAGTAGTATATCACGGGGGACAATCTAGGCTTGGATTCGGGAGTTTACCGCCCAAGAACACCTTGGGGAGTAAACTCCTAAATCTACTGATTTAGCTATGTAATCTATGTTATGAACACATTTAAAGCTTTCTAACACTACTAGAAAGAGTTACTCACGTTTTGGTATACAAACCCGAAGATCCGTGAGAGAGAAAATGGCTTTTCTCTAGTTGGAAATGCGAATAATGAATGAATTTGGTTCAGAATTCTATTTATAGTCCTGAGATATTTTTGGCAGAAAATAATTTTTTTCCTGAAATAACCTCTAATATAATAGAGTTGCACTAAACCCTAGTGCATCCACTCTCCTGATATCTCCTGAAGTGTAAACCCTGACGTATTCAAATTTAAACGAAAAAGTCTGAAAATTAACTGTGACTGTTATAACTTCTATTGAATTGATACTGTTTGTACAAAATGGAAATTTTGGGTTGTCACATAACTATACTCTTGTTTTAATACGTCTTTTCCATATGTAGTGGTGACGCTTGGTTTTATTTTCGTTCTAATAAAGAATCTTGATATACGATTTTCTAGAATCCACTAAAATATGGAAGACCGAGTTTATATGGATTTATGCTTCACAATTCACTTACTCAAATGTTTTTAGGTGTTGCTTGGTTTTTTGAGGAGAAAATGCTTGAACTTTGCGGACCACCTCTGCAATCCACTTTAGTAGAAGAGGTGGAACAAACGGTTGTAGCATTTAATAAAAACTATGTTTGTTTTTTAACATCTGTAGACTGGTGCAGTAAGTTAAACTAACGCGTGAAGATGTTTGAAGCAGTTGGTTTAGTGTTGTGCCACGTAGCACACGCACAACAGTTTTTAAGTCAGAAGTCTTCTGAAAAACAAACAACTGCGAAGGGCCAATTGTTGCATGTGTGCTGCGTGGCGCAGCAATATGTGGTCTGAAGTGGCGATTTTTTTAAAACAAATAGCACCTTAATCCCTCTAGTACTATTGAAAACAAAAATCCTGAAGTGACCCCCAACGTTAGGCACGACATATCCAAGATCTCTAGGTTAGTTTGTGATGGGTTTCGAGCAACACATCATTCCTATGGTGTACATGCAAACCCTAATAGATTTTGGATCTAGTTTTGTCTAATGAACATGCAATTAAATATCCAAAGGTATAAACCCTAGATCTATCAAATAAGAACTGAAATAAGGGTTGAGTAATTACCTTTCATTGTTATATTGCAATAACAATCAATTCCTTGCTTTGATTGGCTTCAGAAAGCTTAGTGCCTCAAGTGTTGCACCTCTAATGGAGTCACAAACACCACTAAGCAACTTGGATGAAGAGGAGAAGAGAGGAGGCTGCCCAAAACGTCTAGGAACCCTAGAGGAACTCCTTACCACGTTTTTGGGGCCTTAGGGATCTATATATACATGTAGGCTATTAGGGTTTTCAACTAGGAAACCCAAATCTGATTACATAAGCCCTAAGCAGCCCATGGATCCCTTTCTTTAGAGTCATCGACGAAATCTTATGGGCTTCCCATAAATTTTGTCCACTCCATTCTATGGAGTCCATTAGCCCACTCTTGCAATTATCTTATAATTACAATTCCAATCCCTTAAGTTTAATTAATCTCTTTTAGCCATAAAATTAATTATCAATTAATTCTTGACTAATATTAATTATACAATATGATTTCTCATTTAATATATTATTCTCATAATATACTAATAAATAATAATTAAACCTTTCTCTCCTTAATTTATCATACATATTGTTGTGGTGAAGGCAACCCAAAAGGACCATGCTCATAATCGGGTCAAGTACATGCCAAAATAGTTATGGACTTAGACACTAATCCAACAGTCTACTACTTGGATCAGTCTAATAACTATTTTTCGTATGACTTCAGAACCTGATCAACAATCGTAGCTTTCAAAACTTGTTGTCAACTCTGATCTTATCAGATAATGCGTCCTTTAGATAAGGGATTCTACATTCCTCCATTCTCAAGATAACATATAGACATAAGACATGAATTTTAATCATTCTCTCTATATTGTTTCCCGACTTCCGATTTATGACGACTGACAACAGACTACAATTGAACACAACAACTTAGTCTCGACATGGCCAAGCGCTTAGGGTGTCATCACAAAATCATCGAGGGGCCCACAGATATCGCTTTTATCCCACTTTGGGTAAAAGGAATGGATAAAATTTGACTCAAATGTCCGCTTGCATTCACTGATCGAATCACACACAACAATAAGTTTTATGACACCAAGTTACTGGTGTAACAGCCCAAAATCTCAAGTATTGTTAAGTTGCATTTTGGGGGTGTTTTAAAGGGGAGACTCGACGAGTTGGATCCAGACTCGCCGAGTAGGGTCGCAGGTTTGGTCGCGGGTTCACGACTGGACTCGACGAGTCCAGGTATGGACTCGGCGAGTCGACGCTGTTCAGCGGAAACCCTAGCCGTTCAGTATTGGGTCGTATATAAGGGTTATTATGCCGTCATTTCACAACTTTGGATCGAGTGGGAAGAACCCTAGGCGACTGGGACGGCTAGAGCAAGCTTGAAGGCCATTGGTGACCTTGAAGGAATTGTTGTGCAAGGAGGAGAAGGGTTTTAGCTAAAGGAACTGCAGGGAGTTCGAGTTCTGAAGTTTGGGGACATGGAAGGTACATCATTCAGGTAATAATTCGGATTACATTCTCCTGTGATTGATGTGTATATAGATTTAGGGTTTATGGAACCCATTTGGAGTCTAGATGGATTGTTGTGTTGTTATTCAACGTTTATAACCTTGTATTAGGACCCTTAGAGGTCCAGAAGGTCCCATGTTTGTATATTCGAGAATATATGTATCTCAGGAAGCAGTTCGATCGACTGCATGGCGTAGACTCGCCGAGTCGGATGATCAGACTCGGCGAGTAGCTTGAAGATTCACTAGGACTCGCCGAGTTTGTTCTTCAGGCTCGGCGAGTAGAGTCGGGGTGGCCCCGCGATTCTTCCACGAGGACCTCGTCGAGTCAAGAGGGATACTCGACGAGTAGAAAGGGATCATGCAGGAATTGGTGAGGACGACTAGACTCGCCGAGTCGCCAGGGTACTCGCCGAGTCCAGTCGAGATGGCCGTTGACCAGAGTTGACCTGTGTGTAACGTTTTAGGGTCAGTTAACGTGGAAGATAGAAGTATTAAAAAGAGATATATGATGAGACAGGGAGCTTGTAGCTCGGAGGATCAAGTGCAAGAGATTTCAGGAGTTGCTATCTTCCAGTGGCCGCGAGGTGAGTCTTCTCACTATACTGTACCCGGAAGGGTTGACTGTGTGACCGGAAGGTCGGATATGATATGTGATATGTATGCTATATGTGGTAAGTTATTTGTTACGTGTGTGCTATGTATGTTATGGGCCGGAAGGCGATTATATTATGGGCCGGAAGGCAATATGTTATGGGCCGGAAGGCGATATGATGTGTGATGGACCGGAAGGTCGGCGTGGGTAAGGCCGGAAGGTTTACCCAGCAGGGACGGAAGTCCCCTGAGACACATTGACCGGAAGGTCGGGCCTGGAAAGGCGTATGTGCGTAAGTTGTATATTGGGGAACTCACTAAGCTTCGTGCTTACAGTATTTATGTTATGTTGTTTCAGGTTCTTTCAGTAACGCGGAATGGCATCGGCTCGATTGTACACACCGAGGAAAGAGTTGTATTTTGGAGGATCCTGGTTGTCTATTCAAATGAAAATGGAACTATGTTTTGTAATTCGAATATGAATAAGATTTTAAACAAGTGTTTTAATATTAAATTGATTATTTAAAAGAAAAATTTTGCTTTGAAAATCCACGGTGTTACAATTGGTATCAGAGCCTTGGTTTGAGGGATTCGGACGCGCCTACGGGTGAGTCTGGACTCAAACTGAGGAATTAAGAAAAGGTTTTCAAATAAATAGTTTTCTAAAAGTGAATAAGAGTTCAAAGAGAAAGCAAGAAAGAGCAGTGTGTACAATCAGCCAGAGCCAAACGGTGATTTCCTAAAATACCCTTACTTTTGTATTATGAAATATCTATTATGCACTTTATGAGACATTATTGCATGCTAGAGACAGGCTAGGTATTTCACATCTTAGGACTAGAGTGGCCTGATTTGTGATGCCTTAGTCTAGGGTTTGCTGTTATATGTGCGTTATGCTTTTGTGTGTATGTGATGAGTGAGGGTATCTAGTTAGAACGCACAAGGGGTAAAGCTACGGGGTACAGAGGTACTTCCGAGGATGAGCCGAGAAGGTGGAGCTACCACAGGTGGGGAGTCCTATGTATGCTTCAATGCTCGAATGCTGCTTGCTTTGTGCTTTGTGGAGTTATCGATGATGGGAGTCAGCTACTAAGTGAGTATGACGATACTCAGGAGGTAGAGGGCTGGCATCATTAGGAACTCTTCAGCAGCTGATAGCAAAGAAGTGGGAGGACAGCGGAAGGGACTAGGGAGTAAACCTAGCCAGATGAGTGCGCTGGTGGAGTAGAGGATTTCGCTGGAAAGCGAGCACGCGCGATGAGATGGGTGAAAGAGCAGGTTTATCAGCTACTTAGGAACTCTGGGATGGTCCGTGTGGAAAGTATGGGTAGATGTGGCAGGTAGTATGGGCCCGTACTACTGAAAGCAGAGGACCCATACTTGATACAGGGGGCATTCTGAAGGTCCTAAGGAACAGATTGAGGGGTGATGTTATGGTTCGGATACCATACATCGGAGCGGATACAGAGTGATGTTATGGTCCGGGCACCATACATCGGAACAGATTGTGATAGATGTTGTGGTCCGAGTGTTATACATTGGAGCAGATTGAGGAGTGGTGCTATGGTTCAGGTACCATACACTGAAGCATGTTGAGGAGGGATGTCATGGGATGAGTACCATGGTTCGTAGTGGATGATGCTTGTGGCTATCTTGTTATCCGGTTATGACCGATGAGGTAGAGATTGGACGCTATGGGTTTCAGGCCTGTAGACCATGATTGAGTACGGAGAGGCGTTCCTCGAAGGGAAAGGCGAGTGCCTATCAGAGTATTTTGGTAAGAGTCAAAGACAGGGGAGAATTTCAGTTGAGTCGAGCAATCAGACGACAGAGGAGAGGTCACCTTTTGGGTGGGTAGTGTCATTTATGCTCGTGTGCAAGACGCGAGAGGTCTGGTGTTTCAGTTCTGGATTGGGAGTACACCCTGCAGGTAGTTATCGATAATGACTTCCCTCAGAGCATCAGGTAGCGGGTGTACCGCGAGACAGAGATTTACCGTGAACAGACAGTCAGTTGGGGCCGAGGTAGTCGAGAACCACACCACACCTAATTGAGAATAACAGGTTGGGTTATAGTGGTAGCAGTGAAGAGTTCAGACGAGTTTTGCAGTGCGGAGAGTTGTCGTCTATGTTGAGAGTAAGTCCCTGTCCTTGGGACAAATCCGGCGTTGGATACGGGTTGATGAGCTGAGATGAGAGGAACGATGATGCTGCGGTGCAGTCTGTGAGCCAGATATGTTATCGAGCAGTGCAGGTGCTTAGTATTAGATCAGTATGGGATTTGGAACGATTAGAGGCAGCCGTGATGAGAAGTTCTTGAAGAGTTAGCTAGAGGTTCAGAGTATAGGGGATTGATTGACTTCATAAGGGGAGGGACTATCGGGTGTTGCACAACACTTTACTGGGGCAGTGGGGGAGAACCGGGTGCAGTATGTAAGAAAGCAAGAATTGTCAGGAGTAGTAATAAGTGGAGTATAGAGATGCAGTAGGAAAGCATGAGACCATAGGTGTCGATGATCGAGTAAAAAGGGGTTACATCGGAGCTTGCGGGTCCGGTGGTGCATGCCGCAAGTGCGGAAAGGAGGGGCACTGTGCACGGGATTGTTGGCAGTCAGTGCCAATTCGGGATTTGAGGAGGACAGGATGGAGCGGAGCCCCAGAGGGCTCAGGGTCGTGATTATCTGCGTGCGACAGAGGGAGACGGAGCAGTGCCGGAGACAGCTGCGGGTATGATGCTTTCATGATGTCTTAATTGTCTTGCATTGATTTGGCGTATTGTTTGTGCTGGTATCTTGTATGGATTTCGATGCGGTATTCGTTGTTTTGCGGGTCTGGCATGGTTATGGATTGGTGCTTCAGGTTTTCGCTTTGGCATACGTTATTCCCTGATGGTTGGGTATGGTTATAATTGGTGTTTTAGTGTCAGTAGTCTTGTGCGGTTTTCGATGTGGTGTTCATCCTTTGGGCAGATTGTGAGTTGGGTTATGGGTTATTGTCGAGGATTCCTTTGGTTATCGTTCGTGGGGGGTTGTTAGGGGAGATGCGGCACTGGGTTGATTGTCGGGTAACATCTACAGTCGTGGAGTGGATGATTGAAGGACTAGATTCTTGTGAGTGGGTTGATCAGGGAGGAGGTGTGTTTTGCTGAGGGTTGCTTGTGCTTGTGGGAAGCAGTCAGTGTGTAATTGTTCTCTTTGTACAGGATTGTTCTGTAAGGTCGTTAATGACGATCGGTGGCAGTTAGTCAGTGCTTTAGTGGGGGGGAGAATTAGAAAATTCTCCGGGAGATCGATGAGTATGTGAGGGTGCCTAGCTGTTGGGATTCAGCAGTGTTTGCCAGCGCAGAGTATAGGCCGACGAGAGCGAGTGTCGGGTATGCGGGGCGGGATACAGACCTAGGGCATTCGATTGTGGAGGCCTGAGAGAAGGCCGGGATCAAGCTTGAGTAAGTAACCGGGGTTATGTGATCAGAGTATTGGTATGTTTGAGGTACGTGATGAGTTGTACTGCGTTAATCCCACGGGATTTATGTTATGCATGTTTCTAGAGTTGGAACCGGAAGGTTCCCAGAGTTCGAACTTGAGGGTTCGCAGAGTTGGGTGTACGGACCCACAGAGATATAGCCTCGAGTGGCTAGTATGTGTTATGAGAGTCGGTCCAGTCATGCTGGAGACTCTGTTGGTATTGCTGGATCAGTTTGAGATTACGGATGGTGTATGTGCAGTGTGATTACATTGGAAGGTCGGGCCCCGGGATTGGCGATCTTGTTTAGCTGAGGCAGTGATCTTGATGAGTGGAGAGAGTGCATGAGATTGAGAGCCCCTGCAATGAGAACCAGAGTATGTGGATAGCGGTTACGCAAAAAGGGTGGTGTCGCTTGGGGCGAGCACCGTGGCACCGGTTGGAGTGGCATTATGGCCAAGAGGGTTCCTTGGAAAAAGGAAAAGAGGAAGGTGTGTAACTCCGAAGGGGTGCAAGTTCACGAAAGTGAAAGCTGCAGAGCAGAATTATGGTTAGAGTATTTCAAGTATGGTTTCGAGCATCGTGTTTGCGGCAGTGAAGTAGGAACCCATCCGGGTTGGGATGACTGACGAGACTCAGAAAGGATTCAAGGGAATAGAGAATCTTGAATTCTCAGTGTGATTCTGATCAGGGTATAGGACGGATATTAGTGGTTCGTCTTGGGAGATGTTCGAGGATATCATCAGTGAATCGGGTTTTTCAACCTGCGAGTGTTGGGACTAGTTCAGTATGTGTATGTGATGGCAAGAGGGAACTTGTGAGAGTTGATCTGAGAGGGAGAACGGATCTCTCAGTCGGTCCGGAATGGGCAAAGTGGGCTTTGGATCGGGGATCCGGTGGTTCAGGGTTTCCTAACCCTTATGGGTTGAGTGATCGTTGAGATTTGGAGCAGAGTGCATCTTGGGTAATTTCCGATTACAGAGAGTGATGAGCAGTTCAGAGTTCGTACTTTAGTTGACAAAGCAGACTCAGCAGGTTAAAGAGAGTTAGTGATCGTCTAGAGTTAACAGGAAAGTTATGCAGGCAGACGCCGTTACGAGCATGTGATTCAGGTCAGCGACTTCGTATTTCTGACGGGGTGATTCGATTTAGGAAGAGGGGTAAATGGGGGACCCCGGTATGTTGGGTCTTTTCGTGAAGGTGCGAAGGTAGGAAGGGTGGCCTATCGTTTGGAGCTGTCAACGGAATTGGGACGGATCCATGACACTGGTATGTGTCGCAGTTGAAGAGGTGTATAGCGGATGAGTCAGCAGTGGTTCTACTAGAGAACGATTAGGTGGATGCGAGCCTGTGTTACGTCGAGAGGCCAGTGGCCGTTGGAGATCGGAAGATCAAGGTTCTGAGGAACAAGGAGGTACCTCTGGTATTGGTTCAATAGCGGCCTCGGAAGAGATCGGTAGTGTCTAGGGAAGCCGAAACGTGAGATGCGGGAGTAGCAGCCAGAACTATTTTCAGAGTGAGACTTCGAGGGCGAAGTCTAATTCTAGTGGGGGAGAATTGTAACAGCCCAAAATCTCAAGTATTGTTAAGTTGCATTTTGGGGGTGTTTTAAAGGGGAGACTCGACGAGTTGGATCCAGACTCGCCGAGTAGGGTCGCAGGTTTGGTCGTGGGTTCACGACTGGACTCGACGAGTCCAGGTATGGACTCGGCGAGTCGACGCTGTTCAGCGGAAACCCTAGCCGTTCAGTATTGGGTCGTATATAAGGGTTATTATGCCGTCATTTCACGACTTTGGATCGAGTGGGAAGAACCCTAGGCGACTGGGACGGCTAGAGCAAGCTTGAAGGCCATTGGTGACCTTGAAGGAATTGTTGTGCAAGGAGGAGAAGGGTTTTAGCTAAAGGAACTGCAGGGAGTTCGAGTTCTGAAGTTTGGGGACATGGAAGGTACATCATTCAGGTAATAATTCGGATTACATTCTCCTGTGATTGATGTGTATATAGATTTAGGGTTTATGGAACCCATTTGGAGTCTAGATGGATTGTTGTGTTGTTATTCAACGTTTATAACCTTGTATTAGGACCCTTAGAGGTCCAGAAGGTCCCATGTTTGTATATTCGAGAATATATGTATCTCAGGAAGCAGTTCGATCGACTGCATGGCGTAGACTCGCCGAGTCGGATGATCAGACTCGGCGAGTAGCTTGAAGATTCACTGGGACTCGCCGAGTTTGTTCTTCAGGCTCGGCGAGTAGAGTCGGGGTGGCCCCGCGATTCTTCCATGAGGACCTCGTCGAGTCAAGAGGGATACTCGATGAGTACAAAGGGATCATGCAGGAATTGGTGAGGACGACTAGACTCGCCGAGTCGCCAGGGTACTCGCCGAGTCCAGTCGAGATGGCCGTTGATTTTCATTTGATTTTTGTTGGATGTTGTCGAGTTTTGGTTTAACCCAACTTGATTATCCATGGAGCCCTTTAGCACTATATATAAGTTATGGATGATTTACATAATCAACCCATATATTTAATTAGTCACCATTTGATCACTTCATTAATTCTAGATTAATTCTTGATCAATACTAGTTAAATAATACTATTAGTATATTAGAACTTATAATATATTAATAAACCACAAGTGTTAATTCTCTCATTTAGTCTATCCAAATGCATGAAGCCATGCAACCCAAATGGACCATGCCGGGTCGGGTCAACTACATACCAGAAAGAGTTATGGACTTAGACACCTTATCCAACAGTCTCCCACTTGGATAAGTCTAATAACTGTAACTACAAGTATGACTTCAGGAACCGATCGACAATCGTAGCTCTTTTGAAGGTTTCTCGGAATTGAGAAGATGAGGATACACCATTTTCAGATAAGTGATCATATAATCCTCTATTCTAGATATCAGTCGGACAAATACATGGAACAGTGTCTTACTTTTTGTACAGCAGTTTGTTTCCCGATTTCCGATTTGTTTCACATAGAACTTAATTGAACACATCAACTTAGTTCTGACCAGGCCCAGTACTTGGGTCAAAACAAAATCATCGAGGGGCCCACATATCGCTTCTAATCCAAGAAGGAACAGATAAACTTTGACTCATATGCTTGATCTTCTACTTGTTAAATTATACACAACCGCACGTTTTATAACATCGAGTTACCAAAGCGTTTTCGCACGATCAATGCATAACTAACTCATAGTTAACAAGTCATATCTCTAGGTTTGAAGAGTTATATGATATTACCGTCTCACGATCACTCCTGATAAATTCCATGGAGTGATACAAGTGAGCGTGGGTTGAATCCAATACTCAGAACTTATGAGCACTCATGAGTGTTGAGGCCATGTTCAACATCTTAGACCTCTGCAACCAACTCATGACAGTTTTACTTCATATCTACTTCCAGCATATGACTGAATGTGGATAATTTGAATAATATGTAAAACCCAACATAAATATTTTGGAAGTCAAAACATGCAAAAGAAATAATAGTAAACGATTGACAAGGGATAGCAACACTTTACACATAAATAAACACAACTTTTATTCATCATCAAATGTCAATTACATTTTACAAAATTTCAAAATTATCTAACTAATAAAACTAATATCATCCTTTAGCCCTATGCTCCTTCCATGCTGGAGATGCTTAACCCTTCCGAGTCCCTCCGTGAGGGGATCTGCCGGGTTCTCATCTGATGATACCCTCTTTTCCACGAGGAGTCCTTCTTCTATACGATGTCTGATGAAATGGTATTTTCTATCAATGATTATGGATCTCCCGTGATCCCTTGGTTCCTTTGCTAAGGCAAATGCACTCTCACAATCATAGAAAATCTTTATGGGCTCCATTATAGCTGGTACAACTCCAAGGTCTCCAATGAAGTTTTTTAGCCATATAGCCTCCTTTGCTGCCTCGCTTGCCGCTATATACTCTGATTAGCAAGTTTAATCCTCCACATTCTCCTACTTAGAACTTTTCCAAGAGATTGCTCCTGCATTTAAGGTAAAGACCCAGCCCGACTGAGAGCGGAAATTATCCCTATCAGTCTGGAATCTTGCATCACTATACCCTACAACTCTCAATTCATCATTCCCACCAAGGGTAAGGACCCAATCCTTAGTCCTCCGCAGGTACTTGAGAATGTTCTTTACCGCTGTCCAGTGAGCCTTACCAGGGTTCCCCTCATACCTGCTAACCATGCTTAAAGCAAAGGCTACATCAGGACGAGTGCAGGTCATAACATATATGATCGAGCCTACTATAGAAGCGTAAGGTACTCGACTCATTTCTGCTATCTCAACCTCGGTACTCGGGCTCTGAGTCTTACTCAGTCTAGCGTTACTCTTGATGGGTAACTTTTCCTTATTGGAATCTTGCATGCTAAATCTCTTCAGCAACTTCTCCAAGTATGTACTCTGACTAAGCCCAATAAGTCTTTTACTCCGGTCTCTCAGAATCCTTATCCCTAGAATATAGGCAGCTTCTCCAAGGTCCTTCATAGCGAAACACTTCCCAAGCCAGGACTTAACTTCCTGCAAGGTTGGGATGTCATTTCCTATGAGTAGTATTTCATCCACATACAGTACCAAAAAGCTAACTATACTTCCACTAGCCTTGATATATACACAAGATTCATCTTCACTCCTCGAAAAGCCAAACCCTTTGATTTTTTCATCAAAGCAATGATTCCATCTACGAGGTGCTTGCTTTAATCCATAGATGGATTTCTCAAGCTTACAAACTCTATTAGGGTACTCTGTGCTGACAAAACCCTCTGGCTGATTCATGTAAACATCTTAAGCTAACTTTCCATTAAGGAAAGCGGTTTTGACATCCATTTTCCATATATGATAGTCATGAAATGAAACAATGGATAACAATACCCTAATAGACTTAATCTTGGCTACTGGTGAAAAGGTCTCATCATAGTCAACTCCTGGAGTTTGCGAAAAGCCCTTTGCAACCAGTCGTGCCTTATAAGTGTGTACATTACCATCCATGTCGGTCTTCTTCTTGAAGATCCATTTGCACCTAACTGTCTTACGATCTGGCAC
This sequence comes from Lactuca sativa, assembly GCF_002870075.4. Classification (NCBI taxonomy): domain Eukaryota; kingdom Viridiplantae; phylum Streptophyta; class Magnoliopsida; order Asterales; family Asteraceae; genus Lactuca; species Lactuca sativa. The sequence goes on along the minus strand of NC_056626.2, from coordinate 197,258,386 downwards.
ATTGTCAACCAAGTCCCAGACCTGATTTTCATACATGGACTATATCTCGCTATCCATCGCCTCTTTCCATTTAACAGACTCGGGGCCTACCATGGCTTCCGCATAGCTGTTAGGTTCATCCAAACTTACCAATGTCCTATCATTGATAAGTGTCTCACCTTCCGTAGTAATATGGAAACCATAGTAATGCTCAGGTACATTCCTAACCCTTGTGGAACGCCTCAGAAGTACAATTGCAGGTATAATTTGATCAACAGGAGTTTCTTCCTCAAGTTGACTGCTAGGGTTTGAGGTTCCTTCACCACTTGACTCTTGAATTTCTTCAAGGTCAATTTGCCTCCCACTGTTTCCCTGACTTATGAACTCTCTCTCTCGAAAGACCGCCTTCCTTGCTACAAAGACCACATTTTCACTAGGTCTGTAAAAGAGGTAACCAAAGGATTTTTGTGGGTAGTCGATGAAAATACACCTCTCACATCGAGGTTCGAGCTTGTCGTGAGTCTCGCGTCTCACAAAAGCCTCGCAACCCCAAATCTTGATGTGGGCTAGACTAGGAACTTTTCTAGTCCACATCTCGTGAGGTGTTTTGGCAACCCTCATTGTAGGGACCAGAATAAGGATAAGGGCGACAGTCTCTAAGGCATACCCCCAAAAAGAGATTGGTAATGAAGCTCGACTCATCATTGAACGAACCATGTCCAACAAGGTTCGGTTACGCCTCTCAGCTACACAATTCAACTGTGGTGTCCTAGGAGGTGTCAATTGTTAGACAATCCCACATTCCCAAAGATAGTCGAGGAACTCTGAACTAAGATACTTACCACCTCAATCGGATCGAAGCATCTTAATTTTCCTGCCCAATTGATTCTCGACTTCCTGTTTAAACTCTTTAAATCGTTAAAAAGTCTCTGACTTATGGTTGATTAAGTACACATATCCATATATACTGTAATCATTAGTAAAAGTCAAATAATAACGATTTGCATCCCTGGTGGCATGTTTGAAGGGTCCACACACATCCATGTGTATAAGATCCAACAAACCTTCACCCCTCTCACAAGAACCAGTGAAGGGTGACTTTGTCATTTTTCCAACTAAGCATGATTCACAACTATCATCTGACTTTAGGTCAAATGATTCCAAAACTCGATCCTTTTGGATTTGGCCTATGCGTTTCTTGCTTATATGTCTAAGACGACAATGCCATAATGATGCTTTATCCAAGTTATTATCATTCGTAGAATCAATACACATCACATTATTTCCTAAATTGTCTACAACAGACACATGTTCATACACACCATCACAAGGTAATGCTTTAAAATAAAATTCATTATTAAAGAAAGCATTTATTCCACCAATTTCATTATCAAAAGAAAAGGTAAAACCTTGTTTGTACAAAGCATGAAAGAAAATAAAATTTCTTCCCATTTCTAGCGAATAAGAACATTTATTCAAATCTAAAGTAAACCCACTACTTAGCAACAAAGTATAAACTCCAATCTTGGTGACAGGTGAAACTTTCCTATTTCCCATGATCAAATTTATCTTTCGATGCTCCACATTCTCACTTCTTCTTAGTCCCTGCAAATCAGAACAAATGTGAATACCGCAGCCGGTATCAAGGACCCAATAGTTAGAATAGAGTGAATTATTAGATAAGATAGTGTAAATACCTGCATGGTTGGGTTTCACTTTCCCATCCATCAAATCTTGCTGGTACTTTGAGCAGTTCCGCTTCCAGTGTGCCTTTTCATGGCAATACAAGCATTCAGCCTCTTTGGGATCAGAAGAAGGTGTAACAAAACCTTTCTTGGTTCCGCTAGAAGAGGAGCCATCAAGGGTCTTACCCTTGGTACCCTTCGAAGGCGTCTTCCTCTTCTTACCTTTCCCTTTCCCGATTGCCAGGACAGTTGCAGAGTTTGTAGTAGGAGTAGAAGTGGTAACAACCGACTTACCTTTAAGACCTGATTTTGCGGTCTTAAGGAGTCCCTGAAGTTTGTTGAGGGTGACTTCTTCCTTATTCATGTGGTATGTCATGCGGAATTGATCATAACACGATGGTAAGGAGTGCAAAATGGTATCTATTGCTAACTCCTCTAGGAAGTTCACATTCAGCTTCATCGGACAGTCCACATACCTTTGCATTTTCTGCATATGGCCTGTGATGGGTTCACCATCTTTCATTCGAGTTGTTATCATGGAGGAGATGATTTCATATCGCTCTTGATGAGCACACTGATGATAGTGGTCCATCAAATCCTGGTGTATCTCAAAAGAATAGTAGTCCTCATAGGACTTTTGGAGCTCGACTGTCATAGTGGCCATCATGATGCATGCCACTTTAGTAGCATCTCTTTCATGTGCCTCATATTCAGCAAACTCCTTAGGAGTAGCAGTTGGCTCGGGTACCTTTAGCTCCTTGTCTAGAACATATTTTTTTTTCTCATACCGAGTAACCATCCTGATGTTTCTGATCCAATCAATAAAGTTGGATCCATCAAAGATGACTCTCCCACAAAGTTTCATGAGAGAGAAGGATCCAGTAGGGTTTGAGCCAGGAGTAGCATTGTTCGAAGACATCTGAAACGAAGAAAACAAGTTTAGTTTAGATATAGAGAAAGTTCTTAATAAAACACCCAAATGTAATATTAAGGCTAGGATCCAATCAGAATATATTATAACTCAGAAGAGGGATGTCGTAATCCAAGCTATAACATATTTGAAAGGTAGCTGAATGACGATTCACCAATTTCCACCATGAAAACGAAATATAAATTATTAGGTTACATTTGGTTTTTAGAAATTCCTCGATTCTTTTTAGATTCATTTATCTTTTCAATGGCATGTTTCAATCTCGAGTGTGCCCTTCATGTTTTGTGACTGGGATACCGAGGATCACAAAACAAGGTGTGAAGTAACCATGCAAATTACATGGTACCCTTAATGTTTTTCCACTTAATCGATGTGCCGGTAGACCACACGTGCTCCACCGGCCTTATGGAAAAACCTTAAGTCACCCTTTTCCTACCTTGTTAAGTCCAAGTTAGTGTGTTGGTAAACCACACACACTCCACCAACGACTTAATCGAAGTGCAGAGTGTAATTTCATGGATTAGCACCTTATTCACATTTTTCCTAAAGTAACTAACATTGGGAATTTATAAAACATTTAGTTACTTTATAATAATCACTATACTTTTAATGAGAATTTTAAGTCATTGTCTTACCCGTTCGGCTAACGACCCTCCACCGATCAAGGAAGCGGTGGGTGCGAGTGTAGCCGATTTTGCTGAGTATGATGTTCTTTATATAGTGTGCACATCTAGGGTTACACCATGTAAACCCTACTATGGCATGACTCTTCATTTCCATGACCCATGGGTTTGTAACTCCCATGGAGCATCCAATGGGTTTAACCCAACTTGATTATCCATGGATCCCTTTAGCCCACTATAGAAGTTATGAATGATTTACATTATCAACACATATATTTAATTAGTCACAATTTGATCACTTAATGAATTCTAGATTAATTCTTGATCAATACTAATTAAATAATACTATTAATATATTAGAACTTATAATATATTAATAAACCAAAAGTGTTAATTATATCATTTAGTTTAACCAAATGGATGATGCCATGCAACCCAAATGGACCATGTCGGGTCGGGTCAAGTACATAGCAGAAATAGTTATGGACTTAGACACCTTATCCAACAGTTGCTACATCTTCTGTTTGTGATAAGCAGGATATGTCATGGGAGAGAGTACCGTGCAAGGATGAAAAAGGTCAACCCAGTTTCAAAATGGACTGGGTTCCAAAGACCAACTGGTCCCGCTCTGTGTCGGAGCAGCTATGCATGCATATCATCAGACTTCGGTTTGTTGGTAGTGGCTATTCCAGGCACATGATATCAGGCATCTCTCAACTGTGCAACACTCATAACTTTGTTTGAGAGTATGTATCCTTTGTGGGAAAGGAAAAAAACTAAGGGATCACACATGGCGTTAGTGCTTAATGACATGATGAATTTTCGGATCTGTTATGAGATTATGCGTGCAGTTCTTAGACCTTCTGGATGCAAATTCAATTGGTGACTTACGGTTTTAGTTTTCTCTCTACTCCCGAGTTTATCTTATACTGATTCATTTTAAAGACAATTCTTTATTTTCTTATAGCTTTGCGTTAGTAGGTATTGTTTGGGAAGTGATATGAAGTCTAGTTATAAAGGGCAATATAAAATTTGTGTAATGCACTAAAATAGACTCTGTTTTCAATGTACTGGTAGGCATAAAGGATTCAAAAGGACTAGACTTAGATTGACAAATGAAAGGAATAGACAATATGGACTTTGATAGTTTCATTTAGACTGACAATACGGCGCTCGGGTAGATTGAGTAGTGAGATAAACATGGGAACCTGCGAGATACACTAAAAGTTAATTATCTAGAACTATGGCTCAACATTTCCTTGATGTGTGGACTCATGTCCTTACTTTCGGTATTGATAGGGCAACTGGGGGTTCTGATAAAATAGGTATGTAGGAAATTGTTTTCTTGCTTTCTATCTATTAGTCATATGTTGCTCCTTTGCGTGATTGGAATATATCCGAACTGGAATGCAACATATGCAACTCTATCTCTATGCATATCCATATCTATGAATTTATTTCTATATGTTAGCCATATGTTGTCCCCTCTGCATGATCGGAAGATCCAACCTAGGACACAACATATGCACCCTACTATTTCTATAACCCTCTATCTGCGTTAGTCATATGTTGTTCCCTCTGTGTGATTAGAAGACATCCGACCTAAGATACAACATATGCACTTCTATATCTGACTTCTTTCTTACTGATTGAATACTCACCTAAAGTAAGGAGTTCTTTGGAAGTTCTTGATGATCAAGCTATATCGGAAAGTAGGAAACACATTATAGTTCATCTAAAATTGAACCATTTAATAGGTTGTCTATAGATCTCGCTGCTTAATTTAAGTGGACAACAATATTCTTGGTCGTCGTCAGCTAAATGTCTATTTAAGAATATAGATCTTATTGTCTTGCACTAATAACATGTCCAATTTGTCTATATCCTTTGTGTTTAAGTGGATCACAATACCGGTGATTGACAAAATCTAAACATGTAGGTGTGTGCAGATAAACGATATTGGATTGCCTGACAACTTAGATCCCAAAATAGTCTTAAATTTAGCTTCTGTTTTGTTTTTTATTAAATTTGTTCATAGTTTTCTTTTATGCACAAATTTAGGGGGAGAATTAAAAAATTATTATTAAAAAATATATAAAAAATCAGAAAAATCAAAAATCCAACAAAAATCAGAAAATTAAAAATAAAAAAAATTGTGTTATTTTTGTTTTATTTCTTGTTTAGAAAAATCTAAAATCCAAAAATATTTTTGTTTCTGTTTTATTTTTTATTTTTTATTTTTTTCAGAAAATATGAAAAATCCAAAAATATTTTGTACTAAGTTTTCTTTTAGTTTTGTTTTGTCTTGAAAAGTGAATTCAGATGTAGATGAGACTCATGGAGACTCTATCGAGATTTCTGTGCCAAGGCTTCATACGTGAGCATCAAAGAATTCTCATTCGAAGGAGCAAGAAATGAAGATTATTCTTTCAACATTCAATCTTTTAACCCAGAGACTAGGTGAAGTTACAATTGAAGATTATGTGATAGATTGTATTGAAGCCTCATCATTCAGTCTGTTGCTATCTATAAACCTGCTGAAGTGATCCAGAAGATTAGTTCACTCTTTTGTTCTCTGTGAAGATTCTCAAGCTGAAAGCGCCATTTTTCAAGAATCTCTACAACAAGCCTCCTCACCCAACGTGCGTTCAAAGCCAAATTCTGAAGAAAAGCCCAACTGCTCAAGATGAAGTCATTCATTGAAGATTCATCATGTTCATCTTGAAGCTGTGAAGAAATTGAAGATTAAAGTTGAGGTCAAGCTCCTAATAAAGATTCACAAGAAAACCCAGGCTACTTTTTTAGCAGAGTGTGTTAGGTTAATTACAAAAGAAAACTATAAACAAAGGGGGAGATTGTTAGGTCCAAAATATGGTTTAGACTTTACTTTTCTAGGCATTAATAGTTTTTGGTCATGTAATATATTTTTGCGAGTAAATTACACGAACATTCCCTATGGTTTAGAATAATTTGCATGTTTGGTCCGTAACTTATTTTTTTAACTCGGAAGGTCCCTATTGTTTGTTTTTGTTACACGCTTGGTCCCTGTCTTACCTAAAAAAAGTATTTTGCCCTTGATTTTTTAAAATATTTAAATAAACACACCCCAACCCCAACCCCCATCACCTTACCTTACCTATCCTACCATTTTTTCTATTTAAATAATAGTTTTTTTTTAGATAAGATAGGGACCAATCGCGTAACAAAAACAAAAAGTAGGGACTTTCAGAGTTAAAAAAATAAGTTAGGGACCAAGCACAGAAATTACCCCAAACTATAGGGACCATTCGTGTAATTTACTCTATTTTTGCAGTTGTATTTACGGCCCAATGGTTGTTTACGGCCGTAAACCCATTTATGGCCCATATTCCCCAAGTACATATATAGGTGCTAGGTGGTTGAGGATGGATTGATGAACAAAAGAGATTGTACGGCCATGAGAGAGAGGAGAGCATATTGTATAGAGAGAAACTAGATAGGGGTGTTTACAACCGTAAACCGATTTACGGCCGTAAACTCATTTATGGCCCATATTCCCCAAGTATGTATATATATATATATATATAGATGTTAGGTGGGTGAGGAGTGATTGATGAACAAAAGAGAGGGTACGACCAAGAGAGAGAGAGGGAGAGCATATTGTAGAGAGAGAAACTAGAGAGGAGCTTTAGTGTGTGTGTGAATCTCTTGTAAGGATCTTCATTCATATCATCAATACATCATATTCATCATCTTCTTCTTCTCCTTCTTCTTCATTAGATCTAGCATTATCCGTTTGATTGGGATTCCGCACCATCAAACGGATCTGATTTATACACAAGCAGATTTGGGACTTATAAGTGGTATCAGAGCTTGGATTGTATCAATCAATTTTTTCAGATCTGGAGCTTATTTGATCTTATTTTTGAAGGATTTTTGCCATTTTGGATAGATCTCTGAAAAATAAGGGGGGTTTGTTCCTCGCGTTTTTCATTAAAACGAGTATTTGATCGAGTTATGGAGCAAAAAGGGGCAAAAAAACGTTGTTTTTCGTCGTTACCAGTGAAGGGGTGGCGGCGTGTACGGCCAAAAGCTTGGGGTTCCGAAGAGTTTACGGTCAGAGTCGGAGTTTACGGCCGGAGTTTGTGGTCCGAGGTCTCGCGAGTTTACGGTCCAAAGACACGTGTTCCGTCCGAAGTTCATGGCCAGCATCGCACGTGTACGGTCGGGGTTTGCGGTCCTCGCCTCGCATTCATGGTCAGCCTCGGTCTCGCATTCGCAACAGTCTTCATCTCATCCTCACACGTCCGTGCAACGCAGTATACAGTTAAAAAAAGGGTGGAACAATTTAAGGGTGTCGGGGATCGAACCCGGGTCTCCTCCCTAATCAACCTCAACACCTTACCAACTCCTCTAGCATTCGTGTTGTTCCATAATTCCCGTTTTTTATTCTTAAAGTCTCACTTTCTCGGTTTCTTTTACGATTTTGACACTTTTAACCCCAAAAATTCAATTTCTTTTATTTTTAAATTACTTTTTCACCCAAAAATTATAGTTTTTAATTTTTTACTTTAATTTTTGACTTTTTACTTAAAGTTTTGACTTTGACTTTTAAATTTGACCTTTGACTTTCTCATTTAACTTTTAAATTTTCAAATTTAGCTTTTCGGTTTGACTTTTAACTTTGACTTTTTTAAATTTGACTTTTAAGGTTGACTATTGAGTTTTAAGTCAAAGGGCATATTTTTTAAACAATGAGTTCCTCAAACATTTCGGACAATAACTATCAACTTTTTACGTGAACAGGCTGATTTGATGCCTAGAGAGATAGAGGAACTAAAATATGAAGGATACCAACTTAGGAAAGGTCTGAAACCAATAAAACAACAACTAGAGGCCAAGACTAATGACTTTAAGAAATTACAGTCAGAGTATAGTGATAAATGCGTTCATTATAGATATCTTAAGAAAGATTTTGACACTGTAACTGAGGAACTTAAAACACTGAAAATACGTTTTGAAAATGCTGATTTTTACTTTAAAAAATTTGATGTGTCAAGTGATAGAGTTGCAAAAATAATTGAACTTCAAACGAAATGGAAGGACCGGAAGCAACTAGGAATAGGTTATGAGGGTGTCCCTCCCCCATTCAATCACAACTACACTGCCAAACCTTTGACTCAGGAAGAGATTGGCCGAGAACCATTTATGGTATAAGGTAAACCAACTACTGAATAGGCAACTGAGGGTGTTTAGATGAAAGATACTAATGATTCTACTTCCTGTGTAGGTAAAGTAGTAGAGGATGAGAACAAGGAGAAAACTATTGAACAATCCAATGACTCCTTGAACTCTGAATCTATTGTTTCGAACTAAGTTGCTTCTAATTCTGTTACTCCAAACAAGCCTGCTATTGACAAATACAGGCCACCAACACATGTTAAACAAAGTGCCTGCTATAACTGTGCATGTGGGAACAGCAAGATACAAAGCAAGGATACGCCACCAAGGGTAGGAAGAAACAACTTTACAGTGAAGAAAAAGACATGTTTTCACTGTGGAACACCTGGACACATTGCCAAAAATGATCCAAATCGTGCATACGTTCCCTACTATGCACAAGGTTGGCAGAATGCACCAAGAGGGACATGCTCCAAAAGAAACCCTTCCAGGTCACAATCGCGCAATGGTGACTGGAAAGTAGAAGGCTAAGAATCAAACTCACAAGGCCATGAATCCAACTCCCAAGGTCAAGAAGGGAATGACGGTCAAGAAACAAATATTAAAGTCATCTCGGCAGCCGACTTCAAGTTCAAAATCAAGTGCCGAGACACCCATCTGCTCAAAGAAGAAGTGGGTTATACCCGACTATAGATGGGTTCCGAAGGTTTACTCCCCCAAATCACCTAATGACTCTGATATTTCTTCATCTTCTGTTTGTGATAAACAGGATATGTCATAGGAGAGAGTACCTTGCAAGGATGAAAAAGGTCAACCCAGTTTCAAAATGGACTGGGTTCCAAAGACCAACTGATCTCGCTCTATGTCGGAACAGCTATGGAGCCATATCATCAGACTTTGGTTTGTTGATAGTGGTTGTTCCAGGAACATGATAGGGGACATCTCTCAACTATGTAACACTCATAACTTTGTTTCAGAGTATGTTTCCTTTGCGGGAAAGGAAGAAAGGAAGAGATCACACATGCGTTTAATGCTTAATGACATGAAGAATTTTTGGATCTGTTTTGAGATTATGCGTGCAGTTCTCAGACCTTCTGGATGCGAATTCAATCGGTGAATTACGGTTTGAGTTTTCTTCTCGATACTCCTGAGTTTTTCTTACATTGATTCGCTTTAAAGATAATCTTTTATTTTCTTATAGTTATTTTTAGTAGGCATTGTTTGGGAAGTGATATGTAGTCTAGTGCTAAAGGGAAATATAAAATTCGTGTAATGCACTAAAGCCGAAATATCTAGACTATGCGTTCAATGTGCTGGTAGGAACAAAGGATTTAAAAGGACTAGACTTAGATTCACATATGAAAGCACTAGACAATATGGACTTCGATAGTTTCATTTGGACTGAAAATACGACGCTCGGGTAGATTGATCAGTGAGATAAACATGGGAACCTACGAGATATACTAAAAGTTAATTATCTAGAACTGTGGCTCAACACTTCCTTGATGTATGGACTCATGTCCTCATTTCTGGTATGGATATGGCAACTGGGGGTTCTGATAAAATAGGTATGTAGGTAAAAAAATTCTTGCTTTCTATCTGTCAGTCATATGTTGCTTCCTTTGCGTGATTGGAATATATCCAAACTGGAATGCAACATATGAAACTCTATATCTATGCATATCCATATCTATCAATTTCTTTCTATCTGTTAGCCATATGTTGTCCCCTATGCGTGATCGGAAGATCCAACCTGAGACACAGCATATGCACCCTACTATTTCTATAACCCTCTATCTACGTTAGTCATATGTTGTTTCCTCTATGTTATTGGCAGACATCCAACCTGGGATACAACATATGCACTTCTATATCTGACTTCTTTCATAATGATTGAATACTCACCTAAAGTAAGGAGTTCTTTGGAAGTTCTTGATGATCGGGGTATATCGGGAAGTCGGAAACACGTTATAGTTAATCTAAAATTGAACCATTTAATAGGTTATCTTTAGATCTCGCTGCTTAACTTAAGTGGACAACAATATTCTTGGTCGTCTTCTAGTAAATGTCCATTTAAGAATATAGATCTCACTGCCTTGTCACTTATAACCTGTCGAATTTGTCAACATCCTTTCTGTTTAAATGGATCACAATACCGATGATAGACCAGATCTAGACATGCAGGCGTGTACTGATAAACGATACTGGATTGCTTGTTAACTTTGATCCCAAAATATTTTTGTTTTTATTAAATTTGTTCATAGTTTTCCTCTATGCACAAATTTAGAGAGAGAATTAAAAGAACTATTAAAAAATATATAAAAATATCAGAAAAATCAAAACTCAAACAAAAATCAAAAAATTAAAAAAAAATGTTATTTATGTTTTATTTCTTGTTTAGAAAAATCTAAAATCCAAAAATATTTTTGTTTCTATTTTATCTTTTTTAGAAAATATTAAAAAAATCAAAAAAATGGTGTGTGCTTAGTTTTCTTTAAGTTTTCTTTTGTCTTGAAAAGTGAATTCAGGTGTAGATGAGACTCATGGAGACTGCATCGAAAATTTTTAAGCCAAATTCTGAAGAAATGAAGATTATTCTTTCAACCCCAGAAGCTAGGTGAAGCTGCAATTGAAGATTATGTGACAGATTACATTAAAAGCTCACCAATCAGTCTGCTGCTATCTATGAACCTGCTGAAGTGACCTAGAAGATTAATTCACTTTTTATTCTATCTGAAGATTCTCAAGATAAAAGCGCCATTCTTCAAGAATCTCTACAAGAAGCCTCCTCACCCAACATGCGTTCAAAGCCAAATTCTGAAGAAAAGCCCAACTGCTCAAGATGAAGTCATTCATTGAAGATTCATCAAGTTCATATTGAAGTTGTGAAGCAATTGAAGATTAAAGCTGAGGCCAAGCTCAAAATAAAGACTCACAACAATAACCAACTATTTTTTTAGGGGGGGGGGGGGGGGGGGTGTTGGGTTAATTAGAAAATAAAGCTATAAACCAAGGGGGAGATTGTTGGGTCAAAAATATGGTTTATACTTTACTTTTCTAGTCATTAATAGTTTTCTGTCGTGTAATATATTTTGCAGTTGTATTTATGGCGCAATGGGTGTTTACAGCCGTAAACCCATTTATGGGCCATATTCCCCAAGTATATATATATATATATATATATATATATATATATATATATATATATATATATATATATATATATATATATATATATATATATATATATATAGGTGTTAGGTGGGTGAGGAGTGATTGATGAACGAAAGAGAGTGTACGGCCAATAGAGAGAGAATGAGAGCATATTGTAGAGAAGGAAACTAGAGAGAAGCTTTAGTGTGTGTGTGTGTGTGTGTGAATCTCTTGTGAGCATCTTCATTCATATCATCAATACATTACATTCATCATCTTCTTCTTCTCATTCTTCTTCATTAGATCTGGCATCATCCGTTTGATTGGGATTCCGCACCATCAAACGAATCTGATTGTCACACAAGAAGATTTGGGACTTACACTATTAAACCCTCTTAGACAAGGTTTTAGAAATTAGTGTTTCTCAGGCCCTAATTTTCAAAATTTTGGTAAGGTTTGAAACCCTTACATTGCCCTACAAGTTTCGTTTTTGGAGAGGGCATTTGTTGCCCCTCAAGATTTCGAAAATAAGGTACGGATTGAAATCTTTACCTTCATCCCCGAGTCACTAATTTCGAAAATTGATAGGTATTGATAGGGTTTTCTTAATTTTGGTAATTATCAGTTAAACTGGTTATAAATTGTTTTCATTAATTTGATTGAATAATCATCAATTGATTTAATAATATTAAATAAAATTTCAAGTTATATATAATTATTAAATCATTTGGTTAAATTTTAAAATTTAAATTTAAAATTGTTAATTTTCCAATTTAGTATTCAAACCTAGTATTTTTTAAAAGCTTTTAGAAATAAATATTGTATATAAAAATTAAAATTTTAATAATTACTATATGTATAACATTAGGTCAGTCGAACCACAAGTACGTCTAATTCACGAAGCCAACCTATAAAAGGAGTTTAAGGAAGCGGCCTATGAAATTATCACCATTGGGTATACACTCTTTCACACCACTCTCATTTATGATGGAAGGTCGTTAGCTGAACGGGTATGATAGGACAAATTAATTCTCATTAATAAGTATAATGAATTATAAAGTAACTAAACTTTTTTTTTTAAATTCTCAATCATAGTTACTTGAGGAAAAATGTGAAATTTATGCTAACGCATGAAATTACACATTGCACTTTACAAGTCGTTAGCAGAGCATGTGTAGTTAACCAACACAGTAATAGAGACTAATAAAGAGTGGCAATGGGTGTCTCTAAAATTATCATTGATTAATGAAGTGTGTGCGGTTAACCAATGCATTAAAATGAGACGATAAATGATATCGAGAGTACCAAGCTAATTTGCATGGTTATTCACATCGTGTTTGTGATCCTCAGTATGAAACTCACAAATGGAAGAGCATAATCAAGATTAAACATGTCATTGAAGAGTTTCAGCGAATGTCAAAGAATCTAGGAATTTCATTAATTAAAACTAATTCATTCTAATTTTGTTTTCTTATGGTGAAATTGGTAAATCGTCATTTACCTACATTTATATAATTTACAATTAGATTGTGGCATCCATTTTCTATGTTGTGAATTATCTAGTTGGATCCTAGCCTTAATAATTCATTTTGGGTGTTATATTAAAGATTATTCTTATCTAACTAAAGTTATTTTCTTTTTTCAGATGTCTACTCCAACTGATGCTTCTGGTTCCTCCTCCAAGAACAACTTTTCCTTCTTGAACATCTGCTCTAAGGTGCAACTGGATGGCACCAACTACAATGACTGGATGTGCAACATAAAGATGGCCCTTTATTTTGAGGACAAAAAGTATGTCCTTAAGAGACCATTGGATGATTTTGATGAAGAGAAGGCCACTCATGAAGAAATGGTCGCCTACAAGACACACTACAATGATGCAACAACAGTTGCTTGCATCATGGTGGCTACTAAGGGTGTTCGTTTGGATGGATCAGTTTGATCTGATCCAATCAAATAAATCCAAATTGATTTTAGTTTTGAAAATATGGATCCGAATAGAGAAGCCACCTGAGGTGAAAAGGTAGGCTTTGAAGGTCTTAAACCTACCATATCACCGTTATTAGCGGTACGTTTCAACCAATTAAACTATAATCCCCTACGGATCTCTACATGCAAGATCACTTCGGGAAGAGCGAACGGAAAAACTACATTCAAATCCCATCCGATCTGATCCAATTACAGTTCGGTTGGATTGGTTTTTATACTTCTGTTTTTAAAAATCAGAACGTTTTAAAACAATATATAATTATAATATTATCTAATTTTTATAGAAAAGAAAAAACAAATTATATAATTGTGATTTAAAGTTTGTAAACAACTACTAAGAATCTATATTAGAGTTTAATATTTATTAGATAAAAAACGTTTGACAGAAAATGCATATTAGTGTTTTATTATTAGGTGAAACTTTTTGAACTTATTTGAAAAACTAAATTATGAAATTAATAAATAATAAATTTTTATTTAGTTTTTTTTGGACTATTCAGTTGTTATTTTATCAACCAAAATCAATATGAAATCCAAAATAATAATTCGGTTTTGCTTAAAAGCATCTAAAAATCCGAATACCCAATCCAAATTGTCAAATTGGACCATTCAGTTTTATCCAAATAGTGAACATCCCTAGTGGCCACAATTACTCCTGAGTTATAGAGACACTATGAGGATTACTAGCCATACAAGATGTACAAGGACCTTATGGAAAAGAACCATAAGCGAACTCGTCAAGAAAAGTACGAGGTGGTAAAGTCCCTTATAAAAAACAAGATGAAAGATGGAGAGTATGTGAGTAGCCATGTGTAGAGGATGCAACGATAAGTGGATTGTTTGATCAAGATCAACGTGATTTTTGATGCGGAATTGGCTATTGATGTAGTCTTTTACTCTATACCCAATTGTTATGATCAAATCATTTTAATTTATCATTTGAACAACAATGACATGACTTTGTCTGAACTTCAAAACCTCCTGCGCACATCTTAAGCAGGAACAAAGGGAAAGGGTGTTGCATTTACACCTGCTACTACTCCAATTCTATCCATAGGTCAAGGGAAAGGGTGTTGCATCCACGCCTGCTATTGCTCCAGCTCTGGCCATAAGTCAAGGGAAAGGTAAAAAAAGGAAACCTCATCCTAAGGAAAACTGGAAAGGGAAATCACAAGTTGCATCATCAATCAATGGACCTGAGGGAAAATCTAGTTATGATTCCCCTGTCTCTGATTGTAGAGAGACCATTTGCTTCTACTAAACGACAAAGGGCAACGGGAAAAAAGAAACCTAAAATACTTTCAAGATATGAAAGATCGTAAGGTGAAGCCAACTTTGGCAGGTATATACACTATATTATCTAATGACTCATCATATTCTTGTTCTTGGGTCCTTGATACAGGATGTGGATTTCACATTTATTCTGATTATCAGGGGCTAAGAAGACTTGAGGATGTGGAGCATTGAAGGATGAACTTAATCATGGGGAATAGGCGATATTCCCCGTAATCATGATTGGATTTTATGGCATAGTGCTTAGTATTGTGTTACGATTAGATTTAATAAATTGTTGCTACTCGTCATAAATGGCATGAAACATTATTTTATTTCAAGCATTTTTTTAATCAAGGTTTTAGATATTCTTCTAATGATGAGAATGGTTCTATTTATGCTTTTAAAAACTGGTGTTTCTTATTTTGACGTTTTACCTTGTGATGGTCTGTATGCAACTGTGATGATTGTATACAATTTTGGTAATAGTGTTTTTTTCAAGTTGATTCGTCTAATGGTATAGACAAAGCATACTTGTGACATTGTCGTCTTGGATATATCAATAAGAAACACATTGCCTAACTCCAAAACAATGGAGTGTTGGAATCATTTGACTTAAGGTCGGATGATACATGTGAATCTTGTTTATTGGGTAAGATGAAAAAATCACCTTTCATTGGATCTTGTGAAAAAGGTTAAGGTTTGTTGGATCTCATACACACAAATGTGTGTGGGCACTTCAGATCTAGCACAAGGAATGTAAATTGATTCTATGTGACTTTTACTGATGATGATAGCAGATATGGCTATATCTACTTAATCAAGCATAAATCAGAAAGATTTGAAACGTTCAAAGAGTTTAAACAAGAAGTAGAGAATCAATTGGGCAGGAAGATAAAGATGTTTAGATCCGATAGAGGCGGTGAGTATCTTATTATCGAGTTCCACGACCACCTCATGGAATGTGGAATAGTTTCACAATTGACTCCTCCTAGGACGCCACAAATTATTGGTGTGGATGAGAGGTGTAATCGAACCTTTTTGGACATGGTTCGTTCCATGATGAGTCGAGCTTCACTTCCAATCTCATTTTGGGGGCATCCCTTAGAGGTTGCTACCCGCATTCTTAATCTTGTCCCAACAAAGAAGGTTGACAAAACACCTCACGAGATGTGGACAGGGAAGGTTCCCTTGTTAGCACATATCAATGTTTAGGGTTGTGAACATTTTTATTAGACGAGAGGCGCATGAAAAGCTTGAACCTTGAAGTGAGAGATGTGTTTTCATCGGCTAGCCACAAAAGTCCTATTGATATTTGTTCTACAGACCTAGTAAGAACGTGGACTTTAAAGCAAGAAGGGGAGTCTTTCGCAAGAGAGAGCCCATATGCAAAGAGAATAGTGGGAGTACGATTGATAATGAAGAAATATAAGAGTCAAATGATGAAAGAACTTCTGAAGTTGCTCAGGCTCAACCTAAGAAATAAATTCTAGTTGAATCAGTTGACGAATCATTCCCTCTTATCCATTTCAGTAGAATTAGAATGCTACCTGAGTTATATGGTTACATATCACTACAGATGGTGATACGTTTATCAGTGATAGTACATTGGTAAATTTGCATGAACTAACTAACTACAAGGAAGAAATGGCAGTCCCTGAGTCAGCCAAATAGAAAGAGGCAATGGACAGCGAGATCAAGTCAATGTAAGACAATCAAGTTTGGCATTTGGTTAACAATGTACCAGGTCATAAGAAAGTTGGGTACAAATAGATCTTTAAGAAGAAGACAGAAATGGATGGTAAGGTACACACCTTCAAGGTTCGACTGGTTGCAAAGGACTTTACTCAAACCCCAGGGGTTGACTACGATGAGACTTTCTCAACATTGGCCTAGATAAAATTTATTAGGGTAATGTTGGCCATAGCTGGCTTTTATGACTATGCAATCTATTATATCGACGTCAAGACCGCTTTTATTAATGGGAAACTAGTTGAAGATGTTTACATGAGTTATCCAGAAGGATTTGTAGATGCAAAATATCTGAATAGAGTGTGTGAGCTAAAGAAAACAATTGATGGATTAAAACAAGCTTCTCGTAGATGGAATCTTTGCTTTAACAAGAAGGTCAAAGAGATCGGATTCCCTCGAATTGAAGATGAATCTTGTGTATATGTCAAAGCTAGTGGGAGTACAGTCACATTCCTAGTATTGTATGTTGATGACACACTCCTTATAGGAAGCAACATTACAACTTTGCAAGATGTTAAGTCTTGGCTGGAAAAGTGTTTTGCTCTAAACAATCTGGGAGAGACTGCCTATATTTTGGGGATAAGGATTGTGAGGGACATGAGTAAAAGACTAATTGGACTTAGTCAAAGTACAAACTTGGAAAAGTTGCTTAAACGTTTTCACATGGAGAATTCCTAAAAAGTTGAACTGGCTATCCAAAGTAATACCAAATTGAGTAAGACTCAAGGCCTGAGTACCGATATAGGGATAGTAGAAATGAGTAGAGTTCCATACGCTTCTGCCATTGGATCTATCATGTATGGTATGACATGTATTCACCATAATGTGGCTTTTGCTTTGAGTATGGTTAGTTATTATCAGGGAAATCCAGGAAGGGCTCATTGGATAGTAGTTAACAATATTCTCAAGTATCTAAATAGAACTAAGGACTAGGTCCTGGTACTTGGTGGTTGTGATACATTGAGAATAACAGGGTATAGTCACACCACCTTTCAAACAATTAGAGACAACTTCCGTTCTCAATCTGGTCGGGTGTTTACCTTAAATGGAGGAGCGGTAACTTGGAAAAGTTCTAAAAAAGAAACAATAGCCGATTCTACCTGTGAATCAAAATATATAGTGGCAAGCGAAGCATCAAAGGAGGCAATTTGTTTGAAGAACTTTATCAGAGACCTCGTATTTCTTCCATCCATTAAGGATCCAATGAAGATTTTCTATAATAATGGAGGGGTGGTTTCCTGAACGAAGGAACCAACAGATCGTGGCAGATCAATACATATCGACAAAAAATACCATTTCATTAGACATAGAGTTAAACAAGGTCACCTCATTGTAAAAAGAGAGTCATCTAAAGAAAATCTTGTTGGTCCCCACACAAAGGTTATGAATAGGGTCCATCATGTTCAACATGCAAGGAGCATTGGTTTGAAAGATGATATTAGTTTGAGTAGTTAGATAGTTATTTTGAAACTTGTAACAAGTAAATGCAATTTAATTTTGGTGATTAAATAATAGACATTTATTTATGAGCTTGTTTACTACATTTTGTCAATTGTTTATTATTGTGTTTCATTTTGCATGTTTTACTTCCCGAATAATTCGATTATTCAAACATCCATAGTCGATCATACTTTTGGAAGTATGTAGTGAATTAAGACTTTCATGAATTTGATTGTCTAAAAGGTTTTAGACATAGAAATAGTACTGCTACAATATTCATGAGTACTTTGAAATGGAGATTTAAGTATCGGATTAACCCACGTTCAAAGAATTACTTCATGAAATTTTATTACGAGTAATTCTAAGATGATAATACATTATAATCCAATAGAAAGTCAAAAATCCCTTATCTCCTCTCTCCTCAACATCCTTCTTGCTAGCTTGGGTGTGAACCACTAGAGGCACGACAATTGTAGTGCTTGCTTCCAAATGATCAAAAAGTATCTTTTCTTTCTTTGTTTATATATTTTGAAAAGTCCTAGGTATCCTTAAGGTTCTTATTTGATGTTCAAAGTTGTAAGTTCAATTAGAGAAAACATAGATCAATATTAAGGTTGCATGCACACTTAGGATTTTATTTGATTTGCATAAAACCCATCAAATTCTTGGTCTCTTTCAAATACTTGAATACTCTACTTACATCTTGCGAATGATGTGTACTAGGATTAGTAGCATACCTACTAAGCCTTCCTACAACATATGTTATATTAGGAATAATACTAATCATGGCATAAAATAGACAACTAATAGCCCTTCAGTATTCAAGTTGAGACACTAGATATCCTTTATTAGGTAAAAGCTTAAGAGTAGGATCTATAGGAATGCTAACAGGAGAACAATTCGCAATGTTAAACTTTTTCAATATCTTCTCAATGTAATGAGATTGAGAAATATAAATCCCATTCTTTCCTTTCTTAATTCTTATACCAAGAATTATCTCAGCCTCCCCTAGGTCTTTCATTTCGAAATATAGATGATAAGAATTTCATGGTTTTATCAACTTCTTCTAAATTTTTACCAAAAATCAACCTATCATACACATATATACAAATCATAACTCCTTTAACAGAACTATCAAATTTGTTATATACACAATTTTTAGCTTGATTTAATGAAAAACCATTAGACAAGGCAACGTCATCAAACTTTTGATGTCATTGCTTTGGTGCTTGTTTCAAATCATATAATGATTTCTTTAACTTGCACACTTTATGTTCATTTATGGGAATCACAAACCCTTCAGGTTGTTTCATGTGTATTTCCACATCCAAGTCAACATTCAAGAATGCAGTTTTTACATATATTTGGTTAATCACAAGATAATATATAGCTGCAAGAGCTTATAATAATCTAATAGCAGAAATTCTAGCAACAATAGCATAAGTATCAAAGAAATTCATGCCTTCCTTTTGTCTAAAATCTTGGATAACCATACTAGCTTTATAGTTATTAATTGTGCTATTCACCTTCATTTTTCTTTTGAGGATCTATTTACATCCTAATGCCTTGCAACCTGGTGGTAAATCAGGCACTACCCAAGTATTCTTATGCATGATAGAGTTAATCTCATACTAAATTGCCTCTTTCCGGAAATGAACATCCCTAGAAGCCAAAGCTTCACTAAAAGCCATTGCATCCTTCTCAATATTAAAAGAGTATTGATGTTGAGACACAATCTCATCCCTTCTTTCCTTCAACTAAATGTAGTTGAAAATCAGATAAAAAAAATTAGCTTTTCTAGCTCTAATACTCTTTCTAAGTTCAAGCATAGAACTTGTACCAACAGAAACATCTTCAGCTAGAGTTGTGTTCTTGCTAAAAGATTGTTAAATCATGTCCCTTGGTCTAGGTATAGATGTAAATCTTTCTTCATCAATGATAACATATCTTCAGTCTATAACAATGTACACAGAAACGGAGTCTTTAGATAATAAAACATAGAATCTATAAGCTTTGGAATGCTCAGGATATCCAATAAAGATACAATTATACCTTTTACACCCAATGTTTTCCTTTTGGGTTCAGTGAGCCTCACAACTGCTCGACAACTTAAAACTTTGAGATAACTTATATTTGGTATCTTTTTATACCAATGTTCATAAGGATTATTCTTACTTCTTTTGTTTGGAGTTCTATTCAAAATATAACATGTAGTTAACATAGCCTCACCCCTGAAAACTTCATTTAAACCTGATTAGGACAACATGGATTTAACCATTTCTTTTAAAGTCCAGTTTTTCCTTTCAACTACACCAATTTGTTGTCGTGTATACGGACTCATGGTTTGATGTATTATTCCATTTGATTCAAAATAAATCATATCATCATACTCACCACCTCTATCAGTACGTAAAACTTTGTTAATTCACTTTTATGACGTTCAACCTCATGTTTATAAGTCTTAAATTTGTCTAAAGCTTCATCTTTGGAATATAGCAATAAACATAACAATACGTAGATGCATCATCAATAAAAATGACAACATACTTTTTGTTTCCAAGGGAAGGTGTTGCGTGGAAATAACATAAATCACTATGTATAAGTTCCAACACCTTGATTTCCCTAACAACATCTTTAAAAGGTTGTCTTGTGATTTTGGTTAACACGCATGTTTTACATTTTTCATTTTTTGTATAAAAAGCAGGAATTAAACTCATTTTTTACATGTCTTTTAATCTCTTGTAATGAATGTGTCCTAGTCTAGCTTGCAATAAATCAGATTTATTAAAGTTATTTCTAGTACAAGAAGAAGCCATGAAAAAAAAAATTATCAAAACTTGAATAATTAATTCTAAGCCTAATCATTCCATTACATACATATTTGAGACCCATAAAAGAACCATGTCTTGATAAGATATACTTGTCACTTTCTAATACTTTTTTGTAACCACAACTATTTAAAACAATTTCAAACACAAGATTCTTTCGAATCCTCCGTACATATAAAACGTTGTTCAGACACAAACACTTTCCAGATGTAAAGTAAAGTAAAAGAAATCTTAAACCCTTGATGGCTTCAGTTGCAATATTTCCCATTTTCACCACAAATCCATCTTCAACTGCTTAACATTCCTTGAACCATCGAAGATCTTTACATATATAGCTTGTTTCTCCTAAATCAAACCACCATCCAACATCATCATCATGCACATTAAATGCTTCAGAAATCACAGAAATATAATGTTGAACATATTTAGAATTCTACATGAAAACATAAATCTAACCTTGTTGCTTTTCTGGATCCTTGGATCCATTTGGTCCATCACCATCCCATTTTACTTTACGAAGTCGACAATCTTTCTTAAAGTGACCCGGTTTGTTACAATTCTAACAAACCAACTTAGCCTTTTTGTTGGAAGAGTTGTCATCCTTTCCTTTAAACTTCCTTTTTTCCATTAGACTACTTGTGATTCTTTGAACTTTCTCCTTCTATCATGTTCTTGAGTCCTTAAGGACTCTTCAATCCATAAATGGCTTCCAATTTGAGTCAAAGTTAATTCCTCTTTGTTATTTTTAGATTATGTTCAAAAACTTTCCTGGAAAGGGCAGTTTGTCAATGATCACAGCCACAAAAAGAGCTTCATCCATTTTCAGATTGTGTTCAGCAAACTATCCTAGGATCCTTAACATTTTCATGAAATTGTTTCATAACAGGGCTAGAGTCAGTCATCTTGTAACCCAAACAATTACTGACTATAAACTTTTTGCTTTAAGCATCTGCAGTCATATACTTCGATTCAAGAGAATCTCATTGTTCTTTTTTGCAGTTTCAACATTTTTGATAGATATTACACAGGGAATCAGACATACCATTGACAATATGCCCACAATAGATTGTTATCATTGTCCCACCTAGATCTCCTCCTTGTTGCCTCCACAGTTTCGTCTTTATCGAATTCAAGCATGGGTGTACTCAAGACATACACCACTTTAAGAGTAGTAAGGAGAAAGTACATCTTCTTCTGCCATTTACGAAAATCTTGCCCTTCAAACTTGTTAAGTTTGTCAAACTTGCTTATCATATCCTTCACATAATTCCCACTTGCCATGATCACGAAATACTTCAATTTTTGTTAGAAATAGAGAATGAAAAGGTTGCTTGGATTCTCTAAAAGTCATGATTCACTATCAAATTGAAGTATTTTGATGGTACATATCCAACACTCAATTGGATGAAATTCAGAGATTACGGAATCAAAGAATGTATGTGAAATGTTCTTGAAGAAGTGTACCAGAAAAATGACCAAAAAACGGCTATATGATTCATGTCTTAAAACTGTCACAAGACAATTACAAACTGTCATAAAATTGTCTAAACCCATCATAAAAAAGATCTTAGGGAAAAGGGTCAAAATGAGTCCATTCTCTAAAAATCGGATATTGGATCGCGTGAGGCTGGCACCTCTTGGACCTCGCTCCCATTAGCGCTGCCCCCGGACCCCTTGAACAAGTTCGCTCCCAGTACCATTTTTCTATGAGGTTATTATCAACCATTAATTGGTTTACTGGCTAACATATATAAAAGCTCAAAAAAATACCATACCTCGTTGACGTGTGGAACAGTGGACGTGTCAATTTCTTCGATTTTTAATGAGATTGCAAGCTCCATGGTTAAAAACAACAAATAGGCAGTGAAATAAAAATATACAATGCATAATAGTTAAAAAAAAATTAAATAAAATTAAACAAAAAAAAAAAAAGAAAACCTAAACCCTTATTGTTTACGAACCCATCAAGTAGTTTAAAAATATTTGTTGAATTTTAATAGAAAAACCAAAATTTACCTAAAATAAAAATGAGAGCATTTAAACCTGTAAGCAAAGATGTCAAGCAAATGCGCATAAATTGCTACAAAAGAAAAAACCTTAAATTGATAGTGAAAGCTTAAATGTTATTAAATTCGGTCCAACCATCACGTTCGTTAAGAATTGAAAGCTTCATATTAATAACAATCTAGCCAGAACTGTAACTTAACCCATAAATAAACCAAAATCTGCACTTAAAATTAGCTATACATGTAATGCTATAAACTTGGAAAATTTTCACTAAATCTTGCCATACATATAACTTATTCATAGTTATATTGAAAATGAAGCTTTCAAGTCACTACCAAGGGTTGAACATATTGAAGAGATTTCCCGAACCGAACCAGAATGGGTAATGGACCATAGCCGAAGTAGCTAAACGGTTTGTCATCAATTCCCATGTCCACCAAAATTCCGGATTTGGTATTTTCCAAAATACCCGAACCGAATCGAACCAACACTAGAAATGTGTATTTCGAAAGCTTAGTGTATTATAGTTGTCAATTTGGAGGTGCATATAAACAAGGTGTTTATTTATTTCAACTTGCTCATATACATACTATATATCGATCTCTTATGAACCTGTGTAACGTAAGCTAAGAAAGAAATTCAAATGTACCAATAAAATTGTATATTTATCGTTTGGTGGCATTATTACTTTGTGTGTGTGAAATGGTTTATCATTTGTTGAAGTTCTTAAACCCAAATCATTGTCGTAAATGTATTCCTAATGTTTGAAATCAACCATATCAATCTAAGTGAATAATAAGAAACATATGATACAAAAGCATTCGTGCATAAAGAGAGACAATACTTACGTCTTAGAGAGGTTGTTGGGTGCATCGCGTGACATTTGCAACACTACCTACCAAAATCAATTTATTAGGAACTATCAAAACATGCCAATTAAAGCTTATAATCCACACACCTATATTGGCATAGGGTCGATTATATAACATAAACAATGACAAATTAAAAAATAATAATAATAATAATAAAAAATAGGAAAAAGCGAACTTAAAGATAAGAAATAGATGCTAACATGGGCACTTGAGATTTTTGATGAATCATCAAGCAATAGATAATTTCAGATCCTAAATTAGAAGAAACATATATCATTTATGTCTACAGATGAAGAAATCACAAAAATACAAGATCAATTTATGTTTACCTCCATTTTTATGTTTTCATCTCTACCATTTGCGCCTCCATAAAAAGTCTAAACTACAAATTCTGATTAATCTAACCAAAAATAAGGTCATCCATAGCATGGGATGCTTTTCACTATTCGAAAGAGGGTGGGTCTATAATATGCCACGATTGAAACAGGAATTAGTAAGAAACATTGATAAAGTTTCGTAGCAACCTCTTGGTAGCTACTTTAAGCCATGCATAAATGTATTTAATTTAAAACAACGGTTAGTAAATTAGAGTTTCATAAACTTTTTTTACGTCAATTTGATATACTTTCGGATTCCAATGCACAACATGTGCAAGGAAAATATGTATACCGTCGAGCAATGCTACAGGGAAAAGGCCTTGTTGTAGCCAATACTTTATTGTTGACTATCTCATTTAGCCACCAATTAATTTTGCTTTTTTTTATGATGAATGCACCAAGTTTCCATAACTTATATCTCTCTAATTGAGAAAAATCTTCTTGCACGAACACTATCCAATTATGATGCTCTAATGTTTCTTTGGTAATCTTTTGTTCGACCAAATGAACAAAAGAAGTAAACTGGCATTGTTTTTCAATATCAATTGTTGATATGGTTTAGTTTCCAAAAGCATGATTTCCTAATACATTGTGTAGATTATCTTTCATCAAAATACGTATTCTTAGAAATTTATGATAGTAGATCTAATAAAAGGGATATATATATATATATATATATATATATATATATATATATATATATATATATATATATATATATATATATATATATATATATATATATATATATATGTTTATACCTTAATATACATATTTGGTCAAAGGCTGAATTTTAAGAGGTACAAGTCATTATTACATTATGTACAATGACTTTATGCTTTGGAATTTTATTCGGTCAACATTTATGAATCCGTCAAAACTGAACCTAACAATCCCTCAATTTCCTCAATTTTAGTCGATTGAATACGTCAAAATTAGTCTTAGTATTCCCTATTTTAAGCAAATAGAATCGGTCTACAGATGAAGTCTATATAGCATATCCTATCTCTTCCCCACCACTGCCACACTCTAAACTATCCCTCTTATCAACGAATTCTGGAACTCGGTTCACCCTCCTCCATGACCACCTTCACCACTGTCTCACTTCATCTCACGATGGTTCAGTATCCCATCTCCTTAAAATCCAGTCAAACCAACAACACCTTCACCTTAATCTCTCCTCTCCTCTCCCACTTGGCCACTTCCTCGATCGTAAGCATCATCGCCACCAACTGTCGGCTTCACCATCTTCTCTATCGTCCACCCCCTTACTAGATCTGTCAACACAAATAACCTGTAAACCCTATATTCTCCACCTTTCTTTGTCTCTCTAACATCCACCATCACCACCTCAAAGTTATGTAGGCGGATTCGTCGAGTCCAGGTACGATCACACCATCAAAGCCATCAGATCCATCAATGTCTCTAATTTGTTTCTTATTTCTTTTTTTTGCTTCAGTGAAAAACATAATGGAGCCTCTTCATAGAGAAAACGTTAAAAAAATTATTCCTAAACCATTATCCAGGGTAAATGTCATATATTCTTTATTTGTAGTTTCAAAAGCACTAAAATTAAGTTGAATTGAATCGAGATTCTAAGATTTCTCAATTCTTCATATCAAATTTCAGTCAATAGATCTTGACTGGTAAACATGCTGGTTTTGTCTTGGATAATGTTTATTAATTTTTGTTTCATCCTGTTGGTGCTTGTATGTCTTGGCTTTGTAAGTTTTAACAATCTAATTTGATCACTGAACTGATGGATGAACTCATTAGATATGGAATTCGTGTGGCATGTTTACTATCTCTACATCAGTTTTATGTTGTTTCATGTTTGTTTTGTAGGTTTGATAGATCCACTGACGAAACATAAACAACTCAAGACTGAAGCTGACAAAAAAGTCAAAACTTTGTACAGTTACAACTTACACGTTTTCCACCTTATGTTTTCCATTTTTCTTATCAAATACTCATCCTTTTCGTATTTCTTAACCTGAATTATGATCGATTTTGGCCAAAATAGATCCAAACAGAGAAACGGATGATAATAATGTGTGTATTAAATGTCCCTACTATAAAATTATGCTCGATTTGTTGTGTTTCTTTCATTTTTTGCATTTTAATTTGTCATTAGATGCGAAATTTTGTTTGTATTCGATATTGTTATGTTGGCAGTATATTTTGCAATCAGGACTACAAATAACTCTTTTTATGGTATTTTAGATTTGTTTATATTGATATTTCAGATCTATGTTGCAGATCTGGATGAGAAATGGCTTTTGAGATGAAAGATAGTTTTTGGATATGGGTAAATTAGATTTAAAAAAGAATTTTCAGATTTATTTTAACTTTTAATATTTCTTGGCACTATGTTTATATGTTTTTTTGTATGTTTTGCAGGGATTTGTGATCTCAGATTTTATTTGTATTGAAAAATTGACAGATTTGCATGATGCTAATTACAGTTGATCTATTCAATAAAGCATTTCAAGTGGCATATGGTTTGGTTCAATTAATTTTAGGTTTTTTGTTTATTTTATTATCATCTCAAAGTTTTTACAAATCATTATTGGCGCCAGCTACCCAAAAGGTACCAACGGGTTGACTGACCTTGTGAAGAAAACTTTCTTTCATCTAATGACTCATAATGATGATGCAATAAAGAGGATTCCATGTGTCAAATTCATGATGGGTCTCTTTGATTACTTTTTAATAACAAGATTACATATATATGAAAGATTTTCATAATTGTAATTAATCTTGGTAATAAAGGAAAAACTTAATGTTGCAAAGAAACTTCAACAAGAAATCTAGAAATCTGTGTATTTGAGAAAACAAGAGAATTAATCTCCAAAACATCACATGTTGCCTCTTAAAAATGGTAAGTGGATATGTATTCAAACATAATAGTGGCATGCCTTCATTTTTCTATTATAGTAGTGAACTTTTCTTGGATATTGTGAGTTAATCTACAATTTGAGTTTCTTTTATTCCGTTTTAGGTATTTAGATTGGATTAATTGATCCACCATGATAGTAGGATCCCAAATTACTATGATCTAATATATTGGAAAATGTGGAAAGTACACAAGTTTGGTTGCATGGATGCGTGAGAAGTTTTGACCGAATTCCAAGAATGCAAGAAGGCATACCCAAATGGATATATAAGGTGTTTAGCCTTTGATAATGTGAAGCATGCTCAGTGCAGTCCATTTATGATGTTATTCAGTTGACTGAGATGGCTAATAAGGTGAATTTTCTTTTATCCTTTTGAATATTATGTAATTTTCCATGGGATAAAAGTGTAGTTTTGTTTGAAATTTCAGCTGAAAGATAATGAAAAGGCTGAACAGTCCACCTAAGCATCTCAAGTTGTTGATGTTGTTAAATAATAGATTTTTCTTGAATACGAGTGCTTTTGCATAGTTTATTGGAACTCAGACTGTGTGGATGACATGAGCAATTGAGTTGTCTTACTTGCATGAGGTTAGTACAGAGTATGTGTGGCTTACTTACACGAGGTTTTTTTTGTACAACAATTTGGAAGATCTTTCCAATTATATCTGTATACTTATTGTTTGTTTCTTATTACTATGAAAATCCAATTGAGACACAAGACAAAGTTGCATTAATTTTTGTATGGACAAGCAAAAGAAGACATGAGAGTTTTATTATTGCTGACATCAAGTCAACCGACGATATTACAATCATAAGCCACAAAACATTGTATTTGAAACTTTTTTTATTACTTTATATGGGGTAGAACGATAATGAAATTTTTTGAATTGTGTAATTGATTTAATGTTAATGAAATACATTTGGATGCAATGTGACACTATTTTTTTTTCTAAAGATAGAGGTCAATTTGCTCATTGTCTTATTGTGTAAGATGACGGCAAAACTTCTGCAACTCATGCCACAAGGCCTTACTAAGAATTGGATAAGAGGCTTCTTAAATAGACTTTTATGAAATTTATGAAACATCCATACTTTAATTTAGCTCACGTAGAAAATTTAAGATATATGTTGTGTTTGTATGAATCTTGACAACATATAAGTTTAAGATATGTGTTGTGTTTATATGAACTTTGACAAAAAATATCTGTTTGAATGTTTTCTCATTAAGGATCACATGTTTAATCTGTAAGTTATTTGTTTCATGTATAAATTTATTGGCCCAAATTTGATTTGAAAATGATATTTATTCGAAGAAATACTAAATGAAAATCATTAATGTAATAAAAATAGAAAAATTACATAAATGGTTTTATTTTTAACCCAAACTTACAACATACATTTCATTTATTAAAAATCAAATCAAAATAATTAATGTAATGAAAATAGAAAAATGAAATAAATGGTTTTATTCTTACGTCAAACTTACGACATACATTTCATTTATTAAAAATCAACAAACGTATTTATATTTGTAAAAAATCTCAACTTTTCAGTTTTAATTCTTGTTGATTTTATGCTAACATATTTAGATGTAGTATCTATTTGTATAAAAAAGTTAATCGCTTCTAGAAACTAATTTCTGAAAAAAAATATTACCATCCGTTGCGTAGCGCGGGTAAACGGCTAGTATATGTGTATATATATATATATATATATATATATATATATATATATATATATATATATATATATATATATATATATATATATATATATAGACTTAGGTTATTCTATTCTAACAAATTATTGGGCGGATATCGTATGCTATAAGAATTAGTAAGAAAATAAGTTCTTTAGCAAATGAGAATAAGTTCAATCTTACATAACTATTGTCACTAACACACATTCTTACTAATTAAATTCTCTATAAGGTTATTATACATTTATTATTATTATTCTCATTTCTGTCAGAATATTGTCAGAATATTTATTTCTTTGTATTCTGTCATAAAGAAAATGTGTGAAAAACGATGTGTTAAAATAAAAATAAATAATAATTAGCAAGAATACATGAAAATGATGATATTTTTGTAAGGTTGAATGTATTCGCATTGCTAAACAACTTATTCTCTTACTAATTTTCATAGCATACGATATCCGTACAATAATTATTTAGAATACTTGAACCTATTTCGATATATATATATATATATATATATATATATATATATATATATATATATATATATATATATATATATATATATATATATAAAAGGGGGGAGGACAAATTCCTAAAACTTAAAAAAATCAATAGAAAAACATTGAAAATAAATACTTAAATATATTTATTCTTTTTTTTAAAGGGCTAAACATCGCAAGTTTTGGGACACATTCGACGAAGAAAAAAATTTAAAAAAAAAATTTATAATATTTTTCTTTTAAAAAGCATTCTTTTTTAAAAAAAAATCAATGGTTTTATATGAAAAGTAGCTATTTTTTTATTTTTAAAGTAACAAAAAAGATTAGATATCTCAAAGTATTTTTTTTATACATTTTTAGGTTTATGTATTTTCTATTGATTTACCATATATATATATATATATATATATATATATATATATATATATATATATATATATACACACACACACACTCACGGAAAACCTTCTATGCCAACACATCATTATGAAATGATATATGCTAATTAGTACTTTTGATACGATAAGATCACCACATATGCAAACGAACACTAATTGATTAGTTTTTAAGTAATATGATTATTAATAAATTAAATCATCACTTGAATTTAATTGGGAAATTATTGTTTCATGAAAATAAAAATTATAATGACTTTAACTAGCTACATTTAATTATGTTGTATGATTTAAATTTTACACACATTTTTCGGACTTGTTACACACCATTTAGACATGTTGTGTACAAGATTGATTACTGATGAGGTGGAATTCCACTCACCCTTTCTCTTCAGTCTTGGAACCATCAAAGCATAGGCTTGTTTCTAGCTTTAACTTCCTCAATTCAATTACTGATGAGGTGACTTCTTTTGCGTGGATACATATAGAGAGTTGCTTCCTTAGATCTTTGCCTTATCAATAAAAACTTAATCCCCTCCCCCCCCCCCCCCCCCCCCCCCCCGGCTGAAGTCTCAAAGGGCTACAAATAGACCTGGCAATGGGGCGGGTTTGGAGCGAATAAACCTTGATCCAAACCCTGTTAAAAATTTTCAAAATCCGATCCGTAACCCGCAGGGTTTTGAATAATCAAATCCATACCCTTATCCACCTAATCAACGCATATCCAAACCCGACCCGTAACCCATAGGCTTTTTGAATTATCAAACATATTTTACTTAATTCAAAAATAATATTTCTTAAATAAAACAAATGTTGATTTACAAAACACAATACATACTCGAGGACTTCCGATTGGAATTAAAAATCACTATTGTAGTAACTTCTGATTTATTTTTTACTGTCAATTGTAGTGATAGAGAATAACAATGACAAACTTTCTTTTAGTTGATGAATGAATTTAGTGATTTATGAATGAAATATGATGATTGCTTGATGAAATATAAATGAAATGTCATCATAATTCTTAGTAGAAGACTGGAAGTCTAGAAGTCAACTCCTCGATTCTTATGTATAAGCAGTTTGCACTTTGGAATTTTCCCTTTAGACTTTCGATTGAAATTAAAATTAAACTTTAAGAAATGTACAATATAAATCAACAATTCAAAATTTATATGGGGCGGGTTATAAACGGAGCGGATCAGTGATGATCCATACCCATCCCTTTTAATAAAAGGGTTAGGGGGTATAGGTCATTAACGGGTAAATGAATGAAAACTATGCTCCAAACCCATATAATTCTTAAGGGTTTGGATCGGATCAGGGTCAAAACCCGCTCCATTTCCAAGCCTAACTACAAACGTTATTCATCTTTTAACTCCTTTATGGGTGTTGTTTCTTTCCAACTCTTGTAAGATGATCCTTGGAGGGTATAAACTAGTTATTTTGTTCTAAATTTTAAGTTTTCTGTTTGCTAAAATCTTGAGTTTTTGAAATTAATTTTGAACAAAAACCCAACAATTAGTATCAGAGCCATCTTTCAAACTTGGTTATAATTTATGATTATTAGGATAATCTTGGTTTTCGAAATGTATGGATAGCTTTTTTTTTTGTTAAAAACAGGTGTGTGTGTGTGTGTGTGTGTCTATATATATATATATATATATATATATATATATATATATATATATATATATATATATATATATATATATTCTTTGACAACTGTATAATTATTATTTTATGTGAAAACATTTACATGTATATTTTGTTCATTAAAGTTGTCTTAAAAAACAAAGGTTTTTTTGTATGCTAGATGTATTTTATAGTGGTAAACAAGTCATAGACAAATGGTATGTAATTATAAATTACTAGTTATCATCTTTGTTATTTTTTAAGTAATAAATTAGTTTTATACTATATTTATTTTATATAAAATGTAACAAGATGAAGATGATGGATATTTTGAAGAATCATTGCAAGTGGAGCCTGAATTCAAAATGAGGAACAACTTCAAGATTTTGGTCCATTTAATCCCTTAGGAAAGGACTTGACTCTTTTATGTTGGCTCATAAAAATGTTGGTGGATCATGGCTTGTTTTGCACTATATTTTCTTTCTTGTGTTGTTTAAAAGTTGATTATTATGTATGTTTGATAAATTAGCTTTTCAAATGTTTAAATAATTTTTAGAACAAAATAAACATCACATGGAGTTGGTTTTTCAAAATTTAAAACATAAACATAAAATGTAACATGTTATGACTTTAAGATGAAAATTGGTTTCATTGAAATGTTAATAATGGCAAATTTTTAAAAACTAAATTATAATTCTAAAAATGGTGAGTTCAAATCTTATACAAACTCTTATATCTAAATAATCAAATGAGGTTTTATTCAATGACATCAAATGTTTTATAATGCTCAAACTTGAACTTAATATTAGATATTAACTTTAAAATTGAACGGCACCAAATTCTATAAAAACTACATTTTATATGGAACGTTTAAAAGTGATTTTTGAAAATGGGTGTCGTGATTAATTATATGCATGCAATTACCATGATATCACATAATATAAAATAAAATAAAACATAGAAATCCCTTTTCAAAAAGACAAGTCTATCTCATCTAACTTTAGAAACATTTGCACACAATTTGCATTATACTTGTGGGAAAAAGGATACATAACCACTTGTGTCATTTTTTTGGTGCCCAAAGTGTATTCATTATTTCTATAACTAAGTTATATGCAGATTATACAAGTTTCTCTAATTGGATGACAGGATTGGAAACAGCTTGTGATAAAGGTCACCTAAGGAAGAGTGTTCTGAGGTATAGATGAGACCAAACTTGTCAATTAATAAATGGATTTTTAAGAGTACTATATATCTTGGAATTAAACTTGGTGTAATTAATAATAGTTATTTACCTTGTTAGAACAAAGTAGATGGGATCAATGATACTTAACAACTTAATTTATATGTAACTTGTATCTGGACTTTAATAATTAATGTTTTTGGAAATCCAAAGAGTATTAATTTTGAAGAAATAAATACTAAACAAAAATTTATTAAAAAATTATATATGGCCTTACATACGACTATAACACACCATCAACCAATGAAAATTCTATTTATACTCGACAAAGAAAAACTAGGTCATTCCAACTTTTTGGATTGGCATAGAAAATTAACAATCATTTTGAAACAAGAAAATAAAGACTACGTTCTTGAAAACTATAGTTCCCAAAGAACCATCACCTACTCCTAAGGCTACTCGTGATGGATGGCTCAAGTATGTTTATTACTCTCTTGATTTTTCATGCCTAATGCTTGCCACCATGATTCCAGATCTTTGGTGGGATCAAGAACTTTTTATTACTATTGATATGATTGAACATCTCAAGAAGATATTTTGTCAGCAAGCCATAATTGAGAGATTTGAAAATTTTAGATCTCTACATGGTTGCAAAATAGAGCAGATCGGAAATATAAGCACACATGTTCTCAAGATGAAAAACTATATGCATCAACTAGAGAGATTAAGCTCTCCATATCCCCAAGACATGGCCACAGATTTAATTAAGAACTCATTAGCAAAATCTTATGATACTTTCATCATGAAATAAAACATGAATAAATGGGACATTCCTATCTGTGAGTTACACTTGATGCCTAAAACTACTGCGAAAAATGTCCCCCAGAAAACCCCTAATTACTCATGATTCGTGAGGGACAAGTCAAGTAGAAGAAAAACAACAAAAATATGAAAGGGAAGCCACAATATGTAAAGAGAAAAGAAAAGAAAGCTCCCTAAAACCCACCAAAAAAGAAGAAGGAGAAGTTAGCCAAAGATGGCACATGCTTTATGTGTGGTGTTGTTGAGAATTAGAAAAGGAAATGTCCTACCTATCATGCAATGTTGAAAGCAAAAAGGATTAGGGAAGACACTTCAATAAATCTGTTTTCATGGTTGGATTTGGATTATTTACTTTTTTCAACTAACACTTGGGTATTTTATACTAGATGTAGAACTCACATTTGCAAAATGTTTCATGGGTTTAGAAAGAGTAAGGAGTTGGAAGTAGATGAAATGGTACTGCATGTTGGAAACGGTGCATGGGTTGCTGTCAAAACTATAGGACATTTTGAATTATATTTACCATCTAGTATGTGTTTTTGTTAAATAATGCGCATTTGATAACTTCTATTATCAGAAATATCATTTAGTTTCGCGTTTATGAAAATTTGGTCTTAATTTTCAATTTGTTGATGATAATATACGTTCCTTTATGAATCGAGTATTCTATTTTGAGGCTAAGCTAATAAATGCAATTTATGAATTAAAACTTGATGTATTTTTAAAAAACAGATCCATTTGTCATGTTAAAACCGCAAGCCTCAAAAATGATTTGAACCAAACATATCTATGACATTATTGCATTGGACACATAAGCAACAAGTGCATACCCCAACTTCAAAGAGTGGACTTTTTGGACACTGAGTTAGTTGATATATGTGAATCATGCTTTTTTGGTAAGAAGAAAAAGTCAACTTTATCTGGTTCAAGTGAAAGGTCTAGTGTTTTGCTAGGCATCACACATACTGATTTTTGTGTTCATTTCAAAACAATGTCAACATATTGTGAAAGATACTATATCACCTTCACTAACGACGTCAGTCATTTTGGTTGTGTTTGTTTGATGAAACATAAAAATGAAGCTTTTGAGAAGTTCAAAATGTTTGAAAGTGAAGTTGAAAACCAACTCGACAAGATAATAAAAATCCTTCGCTCGGATAGAGGTGGTGAGTACTTAAGCCAAGACTTCCAAGATCATCTTAGAAGTCGTGGGATTATCTCATAGTTTACTCCTTCAAGAACACCACATCTTAATGGTGTGTCTAAGAAGAGAAATGAGACCTTACTTCATATGGTTCTATGTATGATTAGCAAAACTATTATCCATTATCATTTTGGAGTTATTCCTTACTCACCGCAACCTGTATCATCGGCGTGAAAATCCCAACCCGAATATGCCAACCCCACCCAAGCCCAACCGAATAAATAGCAACTTGGTTTGAGATGTTAAACCCATTTAAGTAAATGGGTAAACCCTTCTAACTCATTTAATTAAATGGGTTGGGTTAGGGTTGAAATTCCTAACCTGTTTACAACCCGTCAAACCCGTTTAATATTTTTTAATTTATATTTATTTAGTATTAGTGTTTAGTTGATCAATATAGTTTAATTATTTTTTATTTATCAAGAACCATGGGTCAATAACCGTTACTAGAATTCAAGTTTGTAAAAATGATAATCAAGTTGTGTAGAATTTAGAAATTAAACATTTATAATGGTTTATCGTTGTAAACACTTATTTACGTTTATATTATGTGACTATAAATTTTTATTGTTGTATAATTTTAAACTTAAACAATTTATTATAGCTTTTAAATTGTATTTATTTTGATTTGATGGATTATTTGCTTTTTAAGGGGATTTTTGTGAAAAATTAATCAGGCCAACTCGGGTTTAACATGTTTAGTAAATTGATTGGGTTGGGAAAACAATAATCATATCAACTTGATTTCAATCCATTTACTAAAACGGTTGGGTTAGGTTGGATATTCTCAACCCATTTACTTAAATATGTTGGGTTATATAGATATTTTCAACCCATATAACTAAACATGTCAATCCATTTATGACCCAACCGAACCCATTTCCACCCTACCTTATCTTGAGTAAGGCACCAAATAATAAGTTAGACATGGGACATTATGAGAGGTAGTATGGAAAAGCTCCATACTTATCGTTTTGAATGTTTAGGGTTATGAAGCTAATGTTTGACAAGAGACTTCAAGAAAACTCAATTCTAGGCCTACTAAATGCATCTTTGTAGGATACCCTAAAGATAGTTTATGTTTGATAAGATATTTATTTCATGAAAATTTGAATTCCTAGACAACACGTTTCTAATGGATGAAGCAACTACGAGGCGCATGGAGCTTGAAGAATATCAAGAAACACAACTCAATGAAACTTATGTTGGCACTAGATCCCAACAAGATGTTAAAGATGAAGAAATTGTAGTCCTTTAATCTACTGAAACACAAGATGTTCGCAGATCCAATAACACTCGTTATGAACCTAAGAGATATGGATTTCCCATGATGAATGTTGATGAGCACATCAGCTATCGATATGCAATGGAAAATTCTAAATCTGATAAAATGGCTTGAAGCCATGAATACAGAGATGCAATCCTTGACATAAAACCAAGGCTAGGACTTAGTTGAACTTCCTCCTAACTGTAAGACTACTGGGAGTAGGTGAGTCTTCAAGAAAAAGAATGACATTGACGGCAATTCACACACATTCAAAGCAAGAGTTGTTGCAAAAGGATTTACTCATACCCAAGGAGTTGATTGTGATGAAACCTTTTCATCAATCGCTATGATAAAATCGATCATGATACTATTTGCAAAAGCCGCATATTATGACTATGAGATATGGAAAATGGATGTGAAAATTGCTTTTCTTAATGGTTATTTGGAAGAAAATGTCTACATGGTTTATCCTGAAGATTTTGTTGATCAAAAACATCCTGATAAAGGTGGTAAACTCAAGAGATATATTTATGGTTTAAATAAAGCATCTCGGAATTAGAATCATCATTTCAATGATAAAATCACAAAGTCTGGTTTTGTTAGAAACAAAGATGAATCTTTGTTTACATAAAAACTAGTGGGGAGCCTGGTGAACTTCCTAGTTCTATATGTGCATGACGTACTTGAAATAGGAAATCACATTCCGACTTTACAAGGTGTAAAGTATTGGCTTAGGAAGTGTTTTTCAATGAAGGATCTAGGTGATGCAGCAGGCATTCTTCGCGTTAAAATCTATAGAGATTGAACAAAATGATTAATACATTTAAATCAAAGTACATACATTAACAAAGTCTTGAAGCTTTTCAAGATGTAAATCTCCTATAATGGATATGTACAATGGCACATGGAACAATACTACCTTCATCTTAATGTCCTAGCATAAAGGGGGAGCTGGAAAAGATGAAAGATGTTTCATTGCTTTGACAGTTGGTTCCATCATGTATACTATCAATTACATTAGGCCTGATCTTACTTGTGCTATGAGCATGAAAATCAAGTATCAAAAAAATCCAGGAGCAATTCATTAGATGACGATGAAGAACATCATCAAATATTTCCAAGGAACTATAGATATGTTCCTTGTTTATGGAGGTTTGAATGATAACCTAAGTGTAAGGTGCTACATTGATGCTTCTTTCATAATAAATCGATATGGCTGTAAGTCACAATCAGGATATGTTTTTTATCATCAATATGGGTGCAATTTCTTAAAAAACCCCCCAAGTAGACGGTTTTAGCATAATCATCTACAGAGTCAGAATATATAGCTGCTAGAAAAGATGCACAATAACGCACTAAGATAAAGAAATTCATCGATATTTAGGGGTTGTTGCTTCTGTTCAGGATCCCTAAGAAATTTTATATGAAAATGAGGGTGCTATTGCTTTAGCCAAAGAATCTAAATCACATCAGATGAACATACAAATTAATCAAGGGTTCAAATACATTTGGCATGATATTGAAAATGGTGAAATCAATATTCTCAAAGCACACACAAATTAGAATTTGGTAGAACTTTTCAAGAAGCCCCTTCCTTAATCCATGTTTGAAGTTCATGCTTAAGGAATAATACTTTACTATTCTAATGATTGGATTTGATCTTTTTTTTTGGTATTGTAATTATAACTATGTAAGACATCAACTGGTGTAATAACATTGATATATATAGAGTATGATATTTTTCATTCATTATTGGTTTTAATTCTATATTAACATGTTAATCCTTGAATAAATTTATTCACTCTAAAATCCATACTTGGTAATTATTATGGGAATAGTAATGAAGTAAGACTAATATGAATTGGATTAATTTACAAAGCGTTGCAACTAGGTTCATCGGTACTTGTTAGAGAACAAGTATTGGATTGATCCATTCAAGATCATTTTTTGGATCATTTTCATGAATGATACTTGATAAAGGTAACATCTTTGTATCCTTAACACCTGAAATACATATTTTAGACTTAAGTATAGGGAGTGTTGTTCTCTAATGTAGTCAAATGTCGTTCCTTAATTAGGAAATTATAACGTCTATTATAAGGTATAATGTGAACGTGTGAGAGATGTTCGTAGTCGACATGGGATTTGTTCCTATTATTCATTAATAGATAGAAATATAAGGCTTATCTAAATTTGAACACTTAAATGATATTGCATGTGATTTGTATCTTATCTTCAATATGATGTTTGTAACAAATGGATAACTAATTACTTACCTGATTCATCAGTTGTATTTTTGAGCTTTTGGGGACATGGATGTTGATGAATGGAACCTTATCAAAGGATTCCTTCTCATTTTCTTGTTTTTTGTTTCATACCATTTGTGTTAGGATTTAGTTCTATTTTAAATTCCTATTCATATATGGCTTAAAGGCATAAGAACTTATCCATATATGTGAAGGTCTAGCATCCACTTGTGGATTGGTGACTTGTTTTGAGTGGATACATATAGAGAACTCCTAGCTTGGATCATTGTCTTTTCAATTAACATTCAAGCCTCCCTTAGAGGATTAAAAGGACTTCAAAGGTTGTTCATCTTTTAACTCCTCTATGGTTGTTGTTTTCTTTCCAACTCTTACAAGATGATCCTTTGTGGAATTACATTAGTTAAGTTCTTAGAAATTTGAAGTCATGCATTTCCTAAAATCTCTAGTTTTTGAAGTTAATTATGTATAAAAAGCTAACTAACTAACCAACTATACATATATATATATATATATATATATATATATATATATATATATATATATATATATGTATATATATCAATGTTGCAAATGGAGGTCTAGGCAGCCACCTAAGTGATAGCCAAATAGAAACTGCCTATGATTTTTGCTAGGTAGTGAAATTAAGCATAGTCAGTCAACAACGTCGAATATCGATCTAGCCGGGCCTAGGTAGCCAAAATTTCCAATTTTTAAAATTTCACAGTTAAATTTTAAAATTTCCAAAACACCATACTATTAAATGTTACACTAAAATTTTGGAATATTCAAATTTTAAAATTTCAAATTTTCAAATAACCATTTCCTATTGTATGTTAATTTTTAAAGAATTTTTCAATAAAATATATATACCTTCACCAAATAAGTAATTAACGATAAAAATTTGTCACATTTTATAATTTTTTTAAGATAAAAGTAATATTTAATTTTTAAAAGAAAAGTCTAATAAAATTAAGGGTCCTAATGTAGGCGATGATTAGTGCCTTCCTAGACCAATTAGTCGATTAATTCACACACTCGATCGTCCAAGTATCATCTAATGACTTTTACAACATCTCTCTCTCTATCTCTCTCTCTCTCTCTCTCTCTCTATATATATATATATATATATATATATATATATATATATATATATATATATATAAGTACAAATGTTTCCTACAACTATTGTATACATGTATGGACCAATGAGAATTTAATAACAATTTAATCATTAAATACATTAATATGTGTAAATTAGTAAATCATGAACTAAAATTATGGTAATTGATATAAATGGGGAATTTGATTTTAGAATCACCAAATTAAAAGGAGGAAGAACGCCTACCATCATCTCCATCATGTTAACGATCCCCATCTTCATTCACCAGTCCAACCCCCTCCTTCCCTACGACAAATGGAACTACCAAAATATTTCCCCACAAGCATCTGAACCGCTAAAACAAAGCTAACAATTGTCACCATTATTTTATCATCGCCGCTTTGTATTAGTTTTGAGTTTATTAGGGCTCATTTTATTGAACTAAATGGAGGAGTGAACATGAAAACAAATTTGGTTGTTCTGTTGGGATTAACGGTTGAATAAGGGACCGGCAGATCATCACAATGGTTTTATGAATCCATCATTTTGCATCAGTAGCTATGTGTTATGAAATCTTTTCCCTTGTTGGTGGTGAAGTCGACGTAGTTCGTTGAACATAGCAAAAAACTGACGTTTCTTCAAATGGTCTTGTTTTTCCCATAAAGGTTGTAACCACTCTATATTAACTTTATAGATCTAATCATTGGCCATTATATATGTTTTTAAGTTTCCATTTTATTGAATATGGTGTTCATAATCGGTTGTTGGGCACTGGTTAAATTATTGTAAAGCAACTTGATTCTTTTGAAAATTAAGACCGGTTAAGTTGAAAAAAAACATCCATAGTTATGCTTCTATGTATCGCAATACTGTTACAAAGAGGAATGCAGACAAGCGTTGATCACTCAATAAATTATTCTACATTGTTTTTGCTAGGAGTTGACTTATTTTAACCTATTAACAGACTGAAATGAAGAAATCCATAACATGCTATTAGTTGTATGAACACAAATTTGAATTTCATCAAGTCCATGAATTAAGGCATCGTAGTCCCTTCAAATCTTGTTTTTTTCGTTGACTTATTCAAGAATCGCCTAAAGGAATAAAATTTATTTGTTTTACCTGAAGAATGTTATTTCTCACTAGAGTAATGAAATTTATTTGTCTTACCTAATGAGTATTATTTCAAACTTACAAATTTTTTCAGAATCAGAAAACATAGTATTCTTTTAGAATGAGGTTAGTAACACTCATTGATTTGATGCATATTATTCTGACAGAATTTGATGTCAATATCCTTATTTATCAAGATAGGAAAATTAAAAAAGATTGCAACATAGAAAATGTAAAAAACATTCCGCTATGATTTAAAGTATGTCTTATTTTTTGTAATAGAGAAGAAAAGACTATGATTTAAGTGCATTCTATAGTGTATTCTATTATAATTTATTTGTATAAATGCATTCTGTCAGAATGTCTTTAAGAATATTTGTTAACAAAAAGTATATTTGCTTAACCGGTAATACTAATAAGTAATGCATGTTATTCTTTCAGAATGACTTGAAGAATATATCAAATAATAATCATACAACAGAACTTGGAATCAAGTTCAACAAGTATATTTGCGAGTAATTACATTCTTACGATAATACAACACATTTTCATTAGAATAGTTGGTATTAAGTGGATTATTTTGACCATAAGAAGTCAAGTGTATCCTTTTAATGATTGTATATTTAAGAATGTTAGCTTTTAAGAATTTTATTCGTTTTTTGATGATATTATATGTTAGAATATGTATAACCATATTGAGGAGAATCAATCGTCCCTAAAATTCCAAAAGTTTCCTTTTTTAAATAAAGTTAATTCGAAAATACCCTTATGTTGATATTTGTGTGATTATATGATAAATGTTATTTCATTGTAATATCATAGACCCTTATATCAATAACCATTAATTATATTAATCCATTGGTCCAGAATTGTGCTTACGAACACACAATAGATGTTAGGAATACAATAACCTAGCCCTATGTATATATATATATATATATATATATATATATATATATATATATATATATATATATATAAAGTTGTAGAGGTTATGAAATGGTAGAATCATGAATCAATGGGTGTTTCTTCTTTACTTGTTCTCCATATTTGAAATTAACAGAGAGTTTTTTATGCCAGTTTTTATGAGATGCACTCAACTTCCCATTTCTCCATTTACAAGATTGTTCATATACGCAAAGTGGCATTGTTCTAGTCTTTTATGGCACGACTAACTGACCTCAAAGACTTCTTTTAACATCAAACATAATAGATATTTTCCAACTACTAGAGATGTCTAGATGATATGATGTTCCATTTCACTTTGAGGTGACT
The DNA here is from genome assembly GCF_002870075.4 of Lactuca sativa. Lineage (NCBI taxonomy): Eukaryota > Viridiplantae > Streptophyta > Magnoliopsida > Asterales > Asteraceae > Lactuca > Lactuca sativa. The sequence continues at coordinate 197,216,962 of NC_056626.2, read as the reverse complement.
AAATATCACTAACTTTTCTTCCTTGGTAGTTAGTTGTACATATCTTCAAATTCCACTTGATGTCCTACATACAGAAGTTAAGCTACACTGATGAGATTCCGCTTCAATTCAACTACATAATTAACTTTCAAAATGGTACAATTTGTAATGCCCTAATTTTTGTGCTCTACTTATTTTGAATAATAACATAGCAAAGTACATAAACCACAGAGGATGTTATTAGGCTTATTTACTTGATTAAATGATAAATGTTATCATTATTCCTTAAAGATAATTACTACATTAGTACGGAAAGTATGTTTTAGGGATTTTACTAAGAATAAGAAAAAAAAGGATTAAGATTTGGTTTGTTTTCATAGAAGTAATAAAAATAATCGGTTTTATATGTAACAATGTTTACAATTCAAATTACTCAAAATTTTCTGGGTTTTTCTTCTTCAAGTGTGATCGAAATAAAGAAGCATATAAAGTAAAAGCATGTGTGCATGTATGTAATACATGATGGGTTTCTGGAAGTTAAACTATATCTTTTTAGATTACTTTTAAGCGACAAGAGAATCAACAAAAATGGAAGATAGAGCTTCTGTATAATGGATCCACCAACAAGATTAAGCACAAAGAATGCTACTTATCTTTTTTAAAATACTTCTTAAGCCTTTAAGAAGTAATCCCATAATTTTTAACCCAAAAATTTTCTATTATTTTAACCATTTGTTATTAGAAAAACGATAGTGGAAGTCTTATAAAAACATTATCAATAGTTAATTAGAAAATCTTTCAAAAACAATCCATCAAACTCCATAGTTGTAAATCCAACCAAAAAAAACATCAAAACCAAGTGTACATGAAACATCACAAGGAGTCTCAAACTGGTATGATCACTATTATTCAAAAACTATAACTACCTATAAGAATCAAACCTCCCCCGGACATCGATAATAAACCTACCTATACTATTGCAAAATCAACAACAACAGGCAAGAAACAAGTGTCAACCCCAACACAATGAGTTAATCTCAAGAACATAAGAATGGAAATAAAGCATACACATACATCATGGAAATCATGTATTCATATCGATCAATGCATCATACATCGATAAATATTAACATATACATATATACTATAATTCGGATATTCTTTCATCGTGGTAATTGTTTGTTTATTTGCTTCACTATAATTACTTATAATGCCCCTCGCTAAGTAAGGTCTATTTCATCACTTACACACCCCAAATAAAGACCTTGTTTTTCACTAACATGACCTAGCAACCCAGTGCACTAAATGGGGCGCGAATCCCACTCGTAACATTGTCCGTAGTTGGACATCTTCAGTAATCCGACATTGCACATACAAGACAATGTGTTGTCATTTAAGGGTGGTTCAAAGGGACTTCAAAAAGCTTCCCCCTACCCATATGTGATACTTGATTCGGTGTCTCTGTCACACCCCCAAACCAGAACGATGGAAACGTTCGGGGGCGGAGGACGTGATATTCAGTATCATAACAGTTCATAGAAAGGAAAGTACACACCACCATATATGAATATATTTGAAAAGTTTACATAATTGTATGTGTTACATGTTTGCAAAAGACATCAAATACAATATGGTGATCCAAAATATGTTACTAACGCCAGCGCGTTAGTCTTCAAATGTAGTTGCTACCTGGTCTAGCGGTTTCCTGAGAATACAAGTTATTTCAAAGAAAAAGTGTCAACATTTAAGTTGGTGAGTTCATAAGTGGTGTTTTGAGAAAATGTATGCCATTCGAAAGTGCGTGTATGTTTCCCAGAAAATCCCTTATTTTCTATTTGATGTATGAAATGAGTTTGAAAGATTGTTGTATGTACTATATGTATTTGAACTAGGAAAATCCCTTATTTTCCTAAAAGTGAAGTGTAGTCTTAAGTAAAACTAGTTTTGGAAGTGTTTTAACCTGAGTTTTGATCATGCCGATAATACCCTAGAATATAGTTATTACCCCCAAGCATGATTGAGTTATGTATTACTACGTGCATGAGTCATTGTTTCCGCGTGTTGTGAGTTCCTCATAACCATACTAGACGCAGTACCTAATGTTGACATTTGTCACCCCAATGACGGACTGTAGCTAACAGTCAGGGTGCGGAGTTGTCAGCCCCGTATAGATCTATACACACTTGTCACGCTCTCCCTCCAAGAGACTCTGGTTATAGGTGGGGACTTTCGTTTGGTACAAACAAAGCCATATGCCATCACATGATTGCTAACAACAAGTTCACGAGTAATATGATGAAAATCGTTCGTATGAAATGATTTCGTTTTCTACCGTGTTACAAAAACGTGATGATGAGTTGAGTTTTCTTGTAAAAGCATTATGTTATAGTTGAAATGGTTACTCTTGATATGATGTAGTATGCAAACGTATAAATAAAACCTATTTCTATTTATAAAACATATTGTACCCCAAGAGGGTAAAGTTGTGTTGTGAGGTGTTTTGCATGATAATGACTTCATAAGATAGTTAAAACAACAGTATGAAAGGTATATAAAAAGATCGATGTTTCACACGATTTTAGTCGTGTGTTTACTTGTATTCCCCCCCTAAAAGAGTATAAAAAGCATTTAAAAACGTATTTAAAGTGTGTTTGCAGGGGTATGAACTCACCTGAAAGTTTGAAGAAAGCGAGCAGAAAACCGGGCAGAGTTTCGTCTCGGGAAACGGATTTTTCTCGGGATTCTCGAGAATCTGGGGAGTAAAATCGACCTTCGGGATTTGAGAAAAAAGACCTGGGCTTCGGGTTTGAACGGGCACGGAAAACGAGGCAAAACGCAAGAGAAAAGAGAAGAAATGAGCAAATTTCCCGGAGACCCTCGCATCCCTTTTATAGGGGTGCTGAACCGCCTCGGTACGCTGGGCGTACGAGGGTACGCAGCGCGTACTGGGGCGTCATCGCTTACGCACTTCGGATGGGAGAGCATAGAGGAGTAGGGGCGACGTGGACGATCCGAGGCCCTTGATCTGAGTACACGGGGCGTACGAGGGTACGCAGCGCGTACTTCGGTCCTATCTGCTGACTCCTCTTCGGATATTACTGGGAGTTTTTATTTAAATTTATATTTATTTTAAATAAACTTCTAAAATTCATATCTCCTTCATACGAACTCCGTTTTCAACGTTCTTTATATCCACGCGAAGGTGAGATTACGATCTACAACTTTCGTTTAGATTCCGTTGGCAAATTATGAAATTATTTTTATTATTTATTTATTAAAATGACGTGATTAAGGAATTTCTTTAAAAATTCATAACTTCTTTATCTGATGTCGGTTTTTGCCATACTTTTTACCGCTGAAATACCATTGTCGAGACCTTCGATTCTCGTTTAGGTCATTCCGGCCAAAAGTCGCTCGATCTCCGATTCGAGTTTTTACGTAACTTCGTACTGCCGGTTTTTGTCGGAAAACTTAGAATGGTCATAACTTCTTCGTTATAACTCGGATTTTAGTGTTCTTTATATGTATGAAAACCTTGTTACAATATCTACCACTTATCAAGTGCGCTAAAACAATGCTTCAAAATGGTGAACTAGAAAACCATTCGACGTCGACTTGGCTTAAGCTATTTTCCTCTAACGATATCCTCCTGCGGCGATATCCCATAAGGGCACGTACCTAATTTAGGTTACTACCCTTTAGCCTCAAGATGCGTATTTCCCCTTTTATTTAATTAATTAGGTATTTAATTAATTTTCTCTCTCATGGTTAAAACACACAACTCAACAATATTAGGATGTAATCATGCATGTGAATTATTAGTACCAATCCATGTCATACTACATCTAACAAACACACATTTGATGCATATCAACACAAGGTATACATAACAATATGTCATGGCATATAATGAGATACACATTTCAATCACACAACATCTAGCATGACTCTCCTTGTTTCATTTAAGGGTGACCATGTAGATAATATAACATGTACAACATCACAAATTAAGTAGACAAAATTCCTCACTTCTAGCATGGACCTAACACTTACAAATTGCTTCAATTGTTTAGTTCAAGGATTCTAGCATACAAGAATATCCTAAGTTCAACTGCATCAATAATATAATTACATGTCCAAGTTACATTTAGCCTTAAGATTCACTTTCTAACTTCACATAACATCATTAAGCAAGAAAAAAAACATAAGTGGATGCTATCCTTCCATACTAGTGCTAAAACTACACAGGAAATGACTCACCTCTAGTCCAAGTTTTGTGAATTGATGAATAGAGGACATCCACCTTGTTACAAGAAATCTAGCACGCCTAAAGAAATACCCAAAGAACTGATTATATATAGCTCATAAAAATGAGTTGGTTTTGTCCAGACGAGTCTCACGATTTCACCAAGGGGGTGTCACGTTGTGAGCTTAGGCTTCTTCATGTTTTAGGCTCGATTAGTTCCATTTTTACGTCGTGACACTTAGGGTTTTCATGTCATGACATCAAACGACCGTTAGGGTTTGACCAGTAAATTCTAAATCATAACGAAGTGATAAAGTCTTTGCTCACATCATGACTAATTAAACAGTTGAAAATTCAATCATTCCACATTCAACCTCACAACATGACATGGCAGTGTTCATGTCGTGAGAACTATCAGTTACAACTTCTTAGTCATCAATTGATCCCTTCCTTTTACTCCATTTGGGTCTGATTGAAGCCTCCATTAGGGTGTTCTTAACCCTTAAATACCCCTATTAGGTGACCTCAATGATAGGGACATGAGTGGGACAATCAAACACACCAAAATCATTATTTTTTTTATCATTCATGGCTTCTCCTTGTGTGTGACTAGAAGGAGAACAACTTATAAACTTTAAATAGATATATTACCTTTTGGAAATCCTTAAATGAACCACCAAAAGGATGCCAAGTGAGAAGCTCTATGAGTCCAACCACAAGTCCACCAAGTGAACCAAATTTTCCACTATTCTTCTTCACTGTCTCAAGAGGATGAAGACTTAGAGGAGGGTTTGTTGGATATAAATGATATATTAATCCTCGATTAGGGTGTAGTGTGGTAATAATATGAGTCTACTTTTATTGTAGGCTCCTCAAAGTATGTAAAAATGATCTTATGCCCCATGCACACAATCAAGGAATAATTTTGTACACTTTAGCCCCTTAAGTTAAATTTAATTAATGGAAAATTAACTTAACATGAGAACGTAATGGAACTAACCTCAAAAGTGAAGTACGAAAATTCGGGTCGTCATAATGTTCCCCTCCAAAAGAGGATTCCATCCCGGAATCAGGAACCGGAACGAACATGTGAGGGTAATGAGCCCTCATATATTCCTCGAGCTCTCAAGTCCTATCACCTCCATGTTTGTGTTGGATTAGGTATCTAAGTCCATAACTACAACTAGAATGTACTTGACCCGATAGTAGCATGGTCCTTTTGGTTAGTCTTCACCATAGCAATTTAATAGGATGTTTTTTGGAGAAAGAGGTTAATTAATGATTTATTAATATATTATAATAATAATACATTTATTGAGAAATCATATTATTTAATTAGTATTGATCAGAAATTAATTTGGTGATCAAAAGAAACTGATTAAATATATGGGGACTGATGTTGCAATTTATAGTTAGTTGCAAATGGGGTTGTGGACTCCTAATAGAAGGGGTGGACGAATTATATGGGAAGCCCATAAGAGAATTAGTCCAAAGGGAATTATATAAGGGTTCCATAGATTGCTTAAGGCCTAAGCATATAATTAGGGTTTCAGTCTAAAACCCTAGCAGCACAACTATATAAGGACTTCTTGGCTAGTTGAAATCAGCCCCTATGCATTCAGAGAGAACCCTAGCTAATTTTAGTAGCCTCCATCCACTCTCTCTTGTTCATCCATTGCTACTTGGTGTTTGTGACGAAATTCTAGGTGCACCAATTGAGGCACTAAGCTCTTGAAGGTCAAGATCAAGCAATCAACAAGAAAGGAATTCTTGTAACTCTTGTTTTATTCATTGAATCCGAAAACATGTATGCTAGATTAGGGTTTTGCTTTGGAAAATTATTATGCATGTATAACTTTAGAAAAAGCTAGATCCAAAGCAATTACGTTTGCATGTGCACCATAGGAATGTTGTAATGCTCAAAACCCATCAATGGTATCAGAGATTAGGGTGTTTTCTGTTATATTTGATGCTATTGTGTTTTCAAAGCTGAAACAAAAAATCATTTTTCGCTTCTGACTGAAGAACTCGACGAGTCCTAAGATGAACTTGACGAGTTGGACCTACTCGACGAGTCCATGCCCTGACTCGACGAGTTGGTTCGTCAGATGGCAGATTTTTCGGATTTTTGGCCTAAAATAGATTTGGATAATTACCATAAGTTGTTTTAATGATTAAATTCAAAATTTCTAATATGGTAATGTGTATCCTCATCTAATTGAAAGATAACTATCATATTTTAAGATAATTATGAGATTTTGTGATAAATTAATTATTTGTAAAATTTGATTTGAATTGTCTTACCAAGTAAAATAGATAAGGTCAGATTTCTAATAAGGATAAATTATATGATAAATTTAATTATTTTAAAATTTGATCTAGAAGTTTTGAATAGTTTCAAACTTGCCCTCATGTTTTGGAACTAAAAATTTGATTAGAAGTTTTAAATTTTAAATATTAAATTCTAAAACCCTAGTGTTTTAAATGATTCAAATACAACCCTTATACTATTATAATATTAAAAACTTAATACTTATATATATATATATATATATATATATATATATATATATATATATATATATATATATATATATATATATATAAATAAGATGAGTCAGTCTTACCGTTAGTAGGCCTCATTCACGAAGCTGGTCTATAAGGGGTGTTTTTGGAAGTGACCTGTAAAATGACCGCCATTAGGTATCCACTCTTATCCACCGCACTCTTGACTAGTGGAGGTTCGTTAGCCGAATGGGTAGAATATGACATTAATTGCTCATTAATAAGTATAATGAATACTATAAAGTAACTAAATGTTTTATAAATTCCCAATCTTAGTTACTTTAGGAAAAGTATAAAAATGATGTTATTCAATGAAATTGCACCTTGCACCTTGCCAAGTCGTTAGTGGAGCATGTGTGGTTGACTGACACACTAACTTGGACTAACAAGGGTGGCGAAGGGCAGCTAGAAAATTATCATAGATCAATGGAGCATGTGTGGTTAACCGGCACTTTGATTAGGTGGTAAATGATTCTAGAGTACCAAGCTAATTTGCATGGTTATTCACACCTTGTTTGTGATCCTCGGTATCCCAGTCACAAACTTGAAGGTCATAATCGAGATTAAATATACCATTGAAAAGTTCAATGAATCTCAAAAGAATTTAGGAATTTCATTTCATTTAAAACCTAATTATTTATTTCGCTTTTTTTGGTGAAATTGGTAAATCGTCGTTTACCTAGCATCATATAATTTGCAATTGGATTACGACATCCCTCTTCCGAATTGTGAATTATAGTGTTGGGTCCTAGCCTTAATATTTTATTTCGTTGTTATATTAAGGATTGCTTATCTAATCTAAACTTTGTTCCTTTTGTTTTTCAGATGTTCGGCTTAAACAACGCTTCCAGCTTGAACTCCAACTCCTCAAGCTCCATTTCTCTTATGAACATTTGTGGGAGGGTCACCTTCAATGGGTCCAATATAAATGATTGGATCCGCAACATTCACATGGCCCTTCGATACGAGGAGAAAGAATATGTCCTCGACGAAAAGCTCAAAGAGATAGATGAAACCAAAGCTTCTGCTGAAGAAATAGATGAGTATATTGATCACGAAAAGGACATGAAAAAGGTGTCGTGTATAATGCTAGCCAATATCACTCCTGAGCTCCAACGGTTCTACAAGGACTATTGGCCTTACGAGATGTGCCAAGATTTGATGGAACAGTACCATCAAAGTGCAACTCAAGAAAAGTACGAGATTATCGCCTCTTTGATAATGACCAAGATGAAATATGGAAAGTCCATCACGAGTCACTTGCAAAGGATGCAAAGGTATGTGGATCGTCTGCTCAAGTTGAATGTCAACTTTCACGAAGAGTTGGTGATTGATATCATTCTCCATTCTTTACCTCCTTTTTATGATCAGTTCAAGATGACTTGTCATATGAACAAGGAGGAAGTCACCTTGAGCAAACTTCAAGGTCTGTTAAGAACTGCTGAAAGTGGGTTGAAAGGCAAAGTTGTTGCATGATGGACCTTCTTCAAATGGATCCAAAGGAAAAGGTGGTTTTGCTGTTCCTTCTTATGATCCAAAAAAAGCAGAGTGCTTCTACTGTCACAAAAAAAGGACATTGGAAACGAAGCCACCTGAAGTACTTGCAGGTCATCAAGGATCAGAAAATAAAGCCCTCCTTCCTAGGTGTTTATACTATTCAATCTAATAACTCATCACATGCTATTTCTTGGGTCCTTGATACAGGATGTGGTTTTCACATTTGTTCTGATTGCATGGGCTAATGTGGAGCATGGGAAGATGAACATGATAATGGGGAATAGGAAATCATTGCATGTCACCAGGATTAGGATTTATTCTTTAGTACTTAGTTGTAGGTTAGGTTTAGAATTGAATGATTGTTGCTACTCGTCAGAAATGACGAGGAAATTGTGTTGCGTATCGATTTAGTAATGAAATTGGTTCTATTAATGCTTTCTATAATGGTACTTTATATTTTGAAGCATTGCCTTGTAATGGTGATATGAAACTGTGATGGTTGTAGACAACGTAGGAGTAACGTGTTGCATATTGATTCGTCTAATGGTTTAGACAAGGCATGCTTGTTGCGTTGTCGTCTTAGACATGTCAACAAGAACCGCATAGCCCAACTCAAAATGGATGGAGTCTTGGAGTCATTTGACCTAAAGTCAGATGACACGTGTGAATCTTGTTTGCTTGGAAAGATGACTAAATCACCTTTCACTGGAAGTTATGAAAGAGGTGAGTGATTGTTGGATCTCATACACACCAATGTGTGTGGGCCCTTTAGATCCACCACAAGGGATGCTAACCGCTTCTATGTTACATTCACCGATGATTGTTGCAGATATGAGTATATCTACTTAATCAAGCGCAATTCGGAAACCTTTAAAAAGTTTAAAGAGTTTAAACATGAAGTGTAGAATCAATTGGGTAGGAAGATAAAGATGTTCAGATCCGATAGGGGTGGTGAGTATCTTAGTATTGAGTTCCATGACTATCTTATGAAATGTGGAATTCTTTCACAATTGAAGCCGCCTAGGACACCGCAGGTCAATGGTGTGGCTGAGAGGCGTTATCGAACCTTGGTGGACATGGTTTGTTCCATGATGAGTCGACCTTGGCTACTTATCTCAATTTCGGGGTACGCCTTAAAGACTACCGCCAATATCTTTAATCTAGCCCCAACTAAAAATGTTGCCAAAACACCCCACAATATGTGGACAGGGAAATTTCCCTCCTTGGCACATATCAAGGTTTGGGGTTCCGAGGCTTTCATAAGACGAGAGACTCACGATAAGCTTGAACCTCGCTGCGAGCAGTGTATTTTTATCAGCTACCCACAGAATTCCTTTGGATATCTTTTCTACAAACCAAGAGGAGAGTAGGAGGTAAATTGATCTTGAAGAGCTTCAAGAGTCAAGCGATGAAGGAACCTCTAACACTAGTGCTCAACTTGAGGAAGAGATTCCTGTTGAACCAGTTGGCGAGTCCTTACCTCTAAGACGTTCAAGTAGAGTTAGTGCTCCACCTATGTTGTATGGTTTCCATATAACAGCTGAACGTGATACGTTTATCAACGATAGTACACTGATAAATTTCGATGAACCTAACAACTACAAGGAAGCCATGTCGGGCCTGGAGTCGGCAAAATAGAAAAAGGAAATGGATAACGAGATTTAGTCCATGTATGATAATCAAGTTTGGAACTTGGTTGACAATTTTTTGGGTCATAAGATTGTCGAGTGCAAGTGGATCTTCATGAAAAGACCGACATGGATGGAAAAGTGCAGACATTCAAGGCACGGCTGGTTACGAAAGGGATTTACTCAAACCCTGGGGGTGGACTGATGGGTTTTGAGCATCCTAACAACCTTAAGGTGCACATACAACCCTAAATGCTTTGGATCTACATTTTCTCTAATTATACATTCAAATATGATTTTCCTAAGCATTTCCATAACTATCATACAAACATGGGTACTTGTGTAACAAAACTAGTTAGATGGCATACCTTTTCTTGTAGCTTGATTCCTTGGACCTTTAAGATCCTAGCACCTCAAATGTGATGCCTCAAATGCTTCACACAAAACTACCAACAATGGAGGACTTGAGAGAGAATGTCTTGCACTCAAAATCGGCTATATCTCTTGCATAGACATAAATAGTGTGTATTTTGACCATACACTCCCTTGTATAGACATATACCCCTTATATACAATCATATATGGTTGTAACACTTCAAAATAAGTATTTACTAACCCTAAGGTGGTTTCAATTCAATAATTAATTGTTATTAGCACTAATTATATTCATATATGTATCATTATATGTTAAATAGGATCCGCGTGTGTGCTCAACTCTTCACTTGACACTTAGCAATTCTATACAATCCGTTCATCCAAACCACTCACTACAGGTGAGTTTATACCCCTTAATTAACCTTTTAAATGTTTTTAAATGCTATTATGGGGGGGGGGGAATACAAATTGAACAATTATAGTTATTATGTCAATCACATGTGATTAATAACTACCAAACAAGTGGTTTTCTTACTTTTCAAACTGTGATATCAAACAGTTCTACTTCAAATTGTCTTACAAACTCTTTTACATGTCAAAAACTATTTCTTAAACTCTTTTAAACTTATATTCTGTTAAAAGTGTATCTATATAGATATAGTTATATAAGTAGGATTGAAAGGACTTAGGACTGATAGCTCACCTTACTTCCTGTTCCTTGTTTGGGTGTGGACTTAGGCTAGCAAGGTTATCTGTCCGAGGGTCGTTTGAATCCTAGTTATATATTACGTATATGTATATAGATATAAAAGGTTACTTCATTCAGTACAATACCTTTGGGTAACAAGGGTATACAAACAAGCTCATATACACAAACAACATTACTAGTAAACTATAATAGGTATAGTTTAGAGATATACTAATACTATTACTAGAAAAATGAAACATACAAAGAGTCAGTTCATACATGAGTCAATAACAAACAATAGATACTATGATGAGAAACTAACAAGAGATACTATAACGAGAAACACACGATAGATTCTATGATGAGAAACTAACATACATGCTAGACAAATAAAGAACACACAATACAGCTAGCACATACATTAAATATACATTAATACAGTTATGTGAGCCATTAAACGGGGCATGGCACTACCTGCCATGACCGTTTTTGTATCCAGAGTCTCCTTAATTTGGGAGCGTATGAGTTTGCGTATAGATCTATACTGGATTGACTATCCTACACCTTGTTACTCGCTACAGTGGGACTTGCAAGTCTATGGGTGCCAAATGTCGTTTCTTATTGTGTCTTACATCTTTGTTATACTATTGAGTCGGTAGCAGGGTACAGGCCGATCACATGGTACTTTAAATAACAATTGGTTTAAGGTAGTTAGTATAGAGTAGTTACTTAATACAACACTACAGTACTATAATATTTTTCCTATTACATTCACTTCGTGAACATTCATACGATGCACGGTAATGTAAAAACTATATTTTTGATTAATGATAGTCGGAATTGGGAAAATACACACTCTTACAAGAGACACACACACAGATACTAGATGCCTTGGTAGAAGGCTACTATTAGTAGGAAACATAGGGTTTTCTAGGAGTGTTCAAACAAATACAAACTTTACAAAACTTATACATCACATCTTACAAACATCTTACAAATGCTTTCATACAAACACATACACTAATATAATTATGATCTCAGCAACTTTAAAGCTGATAAACTCTTTTAAAATAACTTGTATTCTCAGGCCACCAGTAGATAGGTACCGGAGCCAGGTTTTTGAGAAGACGGAGCTCGTTCAAGAATCCTCTTTTATTTTGATGTATATTTTTGGTGTCTATATAACTTGATAGAACACACTTGTATGAAATTATATTATTAATGCAATGGATGATGTTGTAGCTTGCTTACTACTTTGCATTGTTGTGATACTGTACATGACGTCCTCCACCCCCGAACGTTTCCGCCGTTCATGGTTTTGGGGTGTGACAGATTGGTATCAGAGCTTTGTTTATAGTGAATCGAGTGTATCAACCCATAAAAGATATACGAACTATAAACACAAGCGGGATTAAAATACTCTGATAAAGAGTTTATACTTTTAAATAATAAATTATTAACCAAGTATACATACCTGCATTTATACTAAAATCAATGTCACTGGGACAGAACAAAAGTATTACGATTATTGGGCAGCACAATTAGACTTAGAGACATATGGTCAACCCTGGGAAGATGTAGCCTGATCAACTACATTATCTGAGGAGTGATTAGCATGTGCCTAAGTATGGTTGTGAGGTTACAACAAGTCTAAAAACTTACCAACACTACTACAATGAGAACAGTAGAATAGAACATTAAACTTAAATTACTATAGGAGTATTTTGTGTTACTATATTTACTTATCTGAGAACTAAAGGTCTTTATTAATATGTCAATAGTTGTTTAGTGGACATGCTAAGGTTATATGTAACTAGGATGTCATAGACTTAGAATCTGTGATCTTTGCTCTACTTCATGTTCCTTGTTTGGTTGTGGACTTAGAGTTAGGATCACTTATTCGAAGGTCTATCATGTCCCGGAATACATATAACTCGTATCCTCTAGACAAATATTAGAGTGACTGATAAAGATGATCTTATAATTATCTAATTAGATCGTCTACTTAGTTATATCTTAATACCTCTTTTCTCGCATAGATCTAATGGTTGGATTCCATCTTCCCGGGGACCCGTACTACCCCAACCACGACAATGTAGGATGGCTGGAGGAAGAACCAGAAGATGATCACCCAAGCCCTTTGGATGATCATGAAGCTGAAGGCTTTTCAGATGGTTCTGACTCAGAGCCGGAAGTCAACAACCAACCCCCAGCTGCTGAAGACCCAAACCCAAACCATCATCCAACATTTCAAGGACCCACACCCCTATGGGCCACAAACTTGAATAGATGGAGTCAGGAACAAGGTCAACCCATTCCCTACAACAGAGACAGAAGCTTCTACAACCTTATTGAGGGAGGTTCCTATGACACCCCAAAACCATGAACGGTGGAAACGTTCTGGGGCGGAGGACGTCATGTACAATATCACAACAATGAAAAGTAGTAAACAAGCAACAACATCATCCATTGCATTAATAATATAATTTTAATACAAGTGTGTTCTGTCAAATTATAATAAACACTAAAGTATAAAACAAAATGAAAGATGAGTCTTGAACGAGCTCCATCTTCTCTAAACCATGCATCAGTACCTGTCTACTGTTGACCTGAGGATACAAATTGTTTTGAAAGAGAGTATCAGCTTTAAAGCTGGTGAGATCATAAGTATTTTAGTGTCTTAATTTGTATGTAAGTATTTGTATGTATATGAACTGTAAGTATTTATATGTATATGAAATGTAAGTATGAAAATGTTTTGAACATCCTAGAAAGCCCTATGCTTCCTACTAAGAGTAGCCTTCTACCAAGGCATCTAGTATCTGTGTGTGTATCCTATAAGAGTGTGTATTTTCCCAAATCTGACTATCATTAACCAAAAATATAGCTTCTACATTACCGTGCATCATGTGAATGTTCACGAAGTGAATGTAATGGGAAAATGAAATAGTACTATGTTGTAGTATCGAACTACCACCGTACTAACTACCTTAAATCTATTGTAATTTAAAGTAACATGTGATCAACCTGTATCCTGCTACTGACTCTAGTAAAACGACGATCTAAGACGTCGTAAGAAATGACATTTGGCACCTGTAGACTTGCAAGTCCCACTGTAGCGAGCAGCAAGGTGTAGGATAGTCAATCCTATATAGATCTATACGCAAACTCATACGCTCCCCAATTAAGGAGATTCGGGATACAAGAGCGGTCATGGCAGGAAGTGCCATGACCCGCTCAATGATTCACATAACTGCATGAATGTATATGTAATGAATGTGCTAACTGAAAGTGTAATCTTTCTCTGTCTAGCCTTTATGTACTGAAATGTTCTGCGTGTGCTAGCTATAATGTATGTTCTCTCTATCTAGCATGTATAGTAATGTATTGTGTGTACTAGCTGTAATGTATGTTCTCTCTATCTAGCAAGTATTGACTCATGAATGACCTAACTCATTGTATGATACCGGGTTCTAGTAATGGTTCTAGTATCTTCCTAAACTACACATATGGTAGCTTACTAGTAATGTAACTGGTACGTATCGACATGGAAGTATACCCTTGCTACCCAAGGGTACTGAATGAACTGGAAGAACCTTTATGACTATATATGTACACATGATATATAACTAATATTTAAACGACCTTTGGACGGGTACCCGATATCCCACCAGACCACATCTCAAGCGCGAAAAGGAAATAGGGCGGGCAGGCCTTCCTAAGCCTTTTAAACATTTACTTATATAACTATACATACGTAGACATGCAATTGATAATATGAAAGCATAAAATAAGTTTTTTAAAACCTTTTAACATGATTACTATCTAAGAAAAGATCGACTTGATGTCAATCTGTAAAACGGGTTGAAAGCATGTGTTTGATAAAATAGTTTAAGTATAACGAAACATTTGTTTGAAACACAATTGTAAATGAGTTTGAAATGAAACATACAGTGTATAATGAACAGTCAAATAAGGAGTTTTAAACATATAAAACGTTTATGAAAATCATGTGAAGAAAACTGTTTGATAAACAGCGAATGAGGTGTAAATCATTTGAATGCTGCTTATTAATCACATGTGATTGATATAATAACTAGCATGAATATACTTGTATCCCCCCCATAAAACATTTAAAAACATTGATTAAGGGGTATGAACTCACCTGCAGTGAGTGGTATGAATGAACTGAAGACGTAGGATTGCTAGCTGTCAAGTGAAGTCTTGAACACACTCTATGATCCTAGTTTACATATAATATCACATATATGTATCGAATTAGTCTTTGAACAACTAATAAACAAGTCAAGACACCCTAGGACATGTTAAACACCTTTAACAAGTGTTTTAAGCCTCTAGGATTGCATCTAAGTGTTGTAGGGAGAAGCTAGTGTGTGTAGGGTTCAAGGAAAACTCCATAAGGGAGTTCACGGCCCTAAGGTCATCAAAAAAGGAGTTTATGGTCGTAAACTCATGGGTTTACGGCCGTAAGCTCCTACTTACTTGACATTTGTTGTTTTGAGGCTTTACAAGACCCTAAGAAGCATTTCTACTTAATGGCATGGTCTTTGGAAGAGTTTAGGGCATCCTATAACTCCTTTGAGGAGTTTACGGCCCTGGGACCAAACCCCTTGGAGATTATGGCTGTAATCTCCCATGGAAGGGTGTTTTTGGTGATTTCAAGTCCCTAATTCAACTAAGAACTAATCTAGGCTAGTGTTCAAGGATTTAGGAGAGTTTAAAGCACCCTTTGGCCCTATTGTTTGGAGTTCACGGTCCAAGAACTCCTTGGACCGTGAACACCTTACTCTTGGTGTTCTAGGGTCGTTTTCTAGTCCTAAAAACATTAGGGTACAAGTCTAAACTAGTTTTATGGCACAAGGAAGGGACTAGGGCACTTTTTGCCACTTAAAGAAGGGTTTACGGTCCAAGATGCTCTTAGGCCGTAAACTCTTTAATCTTGATGTTTTCCTATGATTTATAGTGTATTAAGCACATAATAAGCTCTATAATACAACTAGATAGAAGTACTCACTTTCTGGGACGAAAGTCCAAAGATCCTTGAGAGAGAAATCGGCTTTTCTCTAGTTGGAAATGTAACTAATGAATAATTATGGCTTAGAATTCTATATATACTCCTGGGGTTTTTGGAAGAAAATATTTTTATTCAGGCATTGAACTCTAATATCATAGGGTTTTGGAATAATAGATTTGCACAATACCCTGATGCATCCCCTCTCCTGATATCCCTTAAAGTGTAAATCCTGAAATACACAAACTTATACCAAAAGTCTGAAAATTTACTGCAACTGTTCTAACTTCTATTGACTTGATATGTTATATAGAATGGAAATTTCGGGTTGTCATAGTTCCGCTGACAGAGTCCTACCCATCATAGTTCGTAGGATGGCTCGGAACATAGAGCAGGGTCAAGAAGCTATCGGCCGAGTCGTGGAGAGTGACGCCAACACTGGCATTAACATAGTCCGCATTCGCCAGCTAGAGTCTTCTCATGAAAGGACTCCGGTCCACAATGCAGCTCTGTAGAGAGAACTTGCTGAAACACAAGCTGAATTCAGGGAACTTCATGCTCAACAATTAAGATCCGATAGGCGTGTGAGGGACATAGAACGTCTACTGTCGGATTCTAGAACTCACTCTAGTAGTTCTCTTCGCCGATAGATTCTCATCAACTTTTCTATTGGATATAACCTATTTTGTGTAAAAACTCTAGTCTAATTTCCTATCTTTGTAAATCTTAGACCCGTTAGGTCTTGATTAGGTTGTAGTCTGTCAAAATTTTCCCATCTTGGTTGATGTAAGACCTACTTCTAGGTCATTTTTTCCCGAACTCATTACATCTCTAATTCCAGTATTATTGACAGATATCTTGTCTCATGGAAATTATATCCAAATGCTTTCATTTACAATTAGTCGTGTTATTCAATTATATTGTTGGACTATGGAGAGTTAGTCCATGAGTCATTCTCGTCAATTCTTCTATTAAATTTTTATCAATGTCTTCACCTTCATAAACTTACAGTTCAAAGATGCCTCCACGTAAATCACCAAGACGCAATCCTCCCGCACCAACACCACCTACTGCTCAGTTCCACACGACAACTTTAAATGCGGCTGTAGCTGCAGCTGTGGCTACAGCCATGGCTCAATATCATTCATCCGGTTCCACTGGAGGAGGAACCCCTGTTCTATCTACTCATGGTGAAATCCATGTGTGCATGAAATAGTGCTCCTAAAAGGACTTCACCAACTGCAAGCCATTGTCCTTCAAAGGGACTGGCGGAGTCATTGCTCTCTCGTAATGGTTCGAGAAAACCGAATTAGTTTTCGAAATCTGCTCCTGTCCAAAAGAGAGAAAGGTCAAGTTTGCTGCTTGCACCTTTGAAACAAAAGCTTTAACATGGTGGAATAGCCATGTTAAGTCACTATCTCTCATAGTGGCTAATGCTATGGGCTAGGAAACTTTGAAAGACCTCATGGTTGAGGAGTACTGCCCGAGAGGAGAGATCCAGAAACTGGAGGAAGAACTATGGAGCCTAACCATGAAGGGCTCCAACGTAGTCGCCTACACCACCAGATTCTGTGAACTGGTGGCCCTCTGTCCCAACATGGTTCATATTGAGGGAAAGAAAATCGAGAGATATATATGGGGGCTGATGCCACCATACGAGGGAAATGTTTTGGCATTACAGCCCACTATATTTGATAGTGCCAAATGATTGGCACAACGGCTCATAGACCATGGGGTTCGTACAACATCCGCAACAACAACCCTGGTCATCTCAGAACCTTCCAAAACCGCTGACCCCAAGTGGAAGTTCTGGGAGGACAAAAGGAAGGCGAAGACTGCCAAAAAGCAGCAGGTCGTGGCAATTCATGCTACGATACCACCTACCGCTGCTGCTTCGGTAAAGCAATGCGCTGGAAGTTTGCCTAAGTGCAACAAATGCAAATTCCACCACGTCTGTGCCTAGCAAGAAATGCAGTGTTTGAACTGCAACATGAAGGGGCACACTGCCCGTTTCTGTAAAGCTCCGGCAAAGCCAATCAACCAAGTCCCCGGTACTGGAGTGGGCCAAACTTGCTACGGATGTGGAGAGGTAGGCCACTTCAAAAGGAACCGCCCAAAGGCAGGGTTTGCCGGTGGAGTGGCAAGAGTTCTGGCCATAGGCCATGAGGAGGCAGTTGCCGACCCTATAGTGGTCACTGGTACGTTCCTCCTCGATAACTCTTATGCATGCATTCTATTTGATAGTGGAGCGGAGAGGAGTTTCGTGAACCAAAAATTTGCTCATTTACATAAGCAAAAATCACGAGCACTTAAGGAACCGTTCATAGTAGAAATGGCTAATGGCAAGACAGAGAGCACTAGCAGTATATTCATAGGGTGTACCCTATCTTTAGATAGCCATTCATTTTTAATCGATCTCATGTCGGTCTCAATTAAAAGTTTCGACATCATTATCGGCATGGATTGGTTGTGTTTACATCGTGTCGATGTCATGTGTTCCGAAAAGGTTGTTCGCCTTAATTTTCCATCTGGCGAAACCCTAGTAGTTTATGGCGACAAACCCGGCACGAACCTTCGTAACATCTCGAGCATTCAAGCTCCTGAAATTCTTGCGAAAGGAATGTAGAGCATTCCTTGCTCATGTGGTCGATGTGAGCCAAGAAACGAAGGACATTCAGAACATTCTGGTAGTACGCGACTTTCCCGACGTCTTTCCAGAAGAACTCCCAGGATTACCTCCGCAACGTCAAGTCGATTTCTGAATCGACTTAGATCTAGGGGCTACCTCCGTAGCCAAATCTCCCTATCATCTAGAACCTGCAGAGATGCAAGAAATATCCTGTCAACTTAACGAACTACTCAGCAAGGGCTTGATAAGACCAAGCTTCTCACCATGAGGAGCTCCAGTCTTGTTCGTCAAGAACAAAAATGGATCATTTCGTATGTGTATCGACTACAGGGAGCTCAACAAACTGACCGTCAAAAATCGTTATCCGTTGCCGTGTATCGACGATTTATTTGGCCAACTTCAGGGGGGCGAATTTCTTTTCAAAAATCCAATTAAGATCCAGATATCACCAACTACTAGTATTAGGGGAGGATGTTCCGAAGAGAGCCTTCCGAACTCGTTATGGGCACTACGAATTCGTAGTGATGCCATTCAGATTAACAAACGCACCCGCTGTATTCATGGACTTAATGAATAGGGTGTGTCATCCTTACTTGGATCAGTTCGTCATCTTCTTCATCGATGACATACTTATCTACTCTCGTAGTAAGGAGGAGCATAGTCAACATCTACGACAAGTCCTAGACACATTATGTTCGGAGAAGCTCTATGCAAAGTTCTCGAAATGCGAATTTCGGATACGAAGAGTCGAATTCCTAGGGCACGTGGTTAGCGAAGAGGGAATACACGTGGACCCTTCCAAACCAAAGCTATTGAGAACTGGTCAGCACCGAAGATGCCTACAGAAATTCGTCAATTTCTAGGCCTCGCTGGCTACTATCACAGGTTCATTCAGAACTTCTCCCGCATACCAAAACCTCTTACAACACTGACCCAGAAGGGTGTCGCTTTTGACTGGGAAGAAAAATAGGAGAGAGCGTTCCAAACACTCAAGTGAGCCTTGTGTACCGCACCAATACTATCCCTCCCCAAAGGGATAGAAGACTTCGTAGTCTATTGCGATTCATCGAATCAAGGGCACGGATGTGTTATGATGCAGCGAGGTAAGGTTATCGCCTATGCTTCGAGACAGCTAAAGACACACGAAGTCAACTGCACAACTCATGATCTTGAACTAGGAGCAGTTGTGTTTGCTCTGAAGATCTGGAGACACTACTTGTAAGGTACAAAAAGCATGATCTTTACAAACCACAAAAGCCTGCAACACATATTCGACCAGAAGGAGCTCAACATGAGACAACGATGGTGGATCGAGCTACTCCGTGATCACGAATGCGAAATTCGTTATCATCCGGGTAAAGCCAATGTAGTAGCTGACGCCAGTCGGAAAGAATATTTTGGTCGTCGAGTCAAATCATTGACTATGACTATCCATTCACACTTGTCCACACAGATTAAGGTGGCTCAGCTCGATGCTTTGAAACCTGAAAATGTGGCGGGTGAATCCCTGCGAGGGATGGAAAAGAATTTGGAAGTCAAGGGTGGCGGAGCCTTATACCTCATGGATCGGATCTGGACACCGAAACACGGTGGCTTCAGAGACTTGGTGATGAACGAGGCGCACAACACTCGTTATTCCATGCACCCAGGTTCACATAAGATGTATCTGGATCTTAAAAAGTTATATTGGTGGCCTAACATGAAAGCAGAGATTGCTACCTTTGTGAGTAAATGCCTTACTTGCGCCAAGGTCAAGGTCGAATACCAGAAACTCTCCGGTCTTCTACAACAGCCGAAGATACCGGAATGGAAGTGGGAGCGGATCACTGTGGATTTCATAACCAAGTTGCCCAAGACAATGGGTGGACTTGATACCGTATGGGTCATCGTCGACAAATTGACCAAGTCTGCACACTTCTTGCCTATCAAGGAAACAGGCAAGATGGAGAAACTTACAAGAACTTACATTAGGGAGATTGTACGACTGCACGGTGTTCCCTTATCTATTATCTCGAACAGATATAGTTGATTCACTTCGAGGTTCTGGTAGTCGCTACAAAGTTCCATAGGAACTAGGCTAGACATGAGTATCGCCTACCATCCACAGACCGACGAACAGAGTGAGAGAACTATCCAAACCTTGGAAGATATGTTGCGAGCCTATGTGATCGACTTTGGGAAAGCATGGGATACTCATTCACCCCTTTTTGAATTTTCCTACAACAACAGTGATCACACGAGCATAAAGGTTGCTCCATTCGAGGCCCTCTATGGCCGAAAGTGCAGATCCCCTCTGTGCTAGGCTGAGGTGGGTGATACCCATTTAGTTAAAGGACAAGTTCTTGACAGCACTCTCACAGGTCTGAAGATCATACAGGAAACGACAAGGAAGATCGTTCGGATTCGTGAACGATTGAAAGCCTCTGGAGACCGACAGAAAAGCTACGTTAATCAGCAAAGGAAACCGTTGGAATTCCAGGCGGGCGACCGCGTTCTATTGAAGGTCTCACCCTGGAAGGACTTGATACGCTTCGGAAAGCGTGGAAAGCTAAATCCAAGGTACATAGGGCCTTTCAAGATTCTCGCAAGAATCGGCCCTATAGCTTACAAACTTAACTTTCGACGCGAACTCAGTAACGTACATTCTACTTTCCACGTCTCGAACATGAAAAAGTGTCTGTCGGACGAGACTCTTGTAATCCCACTCGACGAGATCGAGATCAATGAGTGCCTCAACTTTGTGGAAGAACATGTAGAGATCATGGACCGAGAGGTCAAGCAAACGAAACAAAGTCGTATCCCGATAGTGAAGGTCCGCTGGATCGCCAAGAGAGCACCTGAATTCACTTGGGAGCGAGAGGATCAGATGAAACTAAAATACCCTCGTTTTTTTACTTAGTTATTTGTAACTACTTAATTGCTTAAACTCTAATTTCGGGACGAAATTTTCTTTAACGGGGGGATGATGTGACAACCCGAAATTTCTAACTTATACATTCTTCATTTTTATCAAAGTTAGCCTCGTTTTGCTATTTTATAATGAAGTTTTGGGTCTATAGGAGTGCTTGATACTTAGTATAATCAAGCTATGAGTCGTAGAAAGGGTTAGTATCTGCGTAGCAACACAAAATCGGGCCAAACACACCAAACAAGGTGTGCGCGCCCGCACACCCATCCCCAGCTGCACACTCTCCCATATATATACTACACTTATCATTTTTGAACACTTTTTCACTTCTTCAAAGCTAGAACACGTTTTCTCTCAAGTACCATCCAAAGTTTCACGCCAAACTTCAATCAAGTGACTGATTCATCCTTTGTTTAGTTAATATGTGACCTTAACTAGCCTTTCCCCTTGCCTTGATCCATGAAAACATCCATTTTTAGTCAAGAACACCAACAAAACGAAGAACACACACTAGTTTTGGACCTTAATCACCCTTTCAAGCCTCTATAACGTGTATACACTTATCATAACGTGTTCTATGCTAAGAACACTTGATGATATGCTAGAAAAACATGATTTTATCATGTTCATAAAGGGTGTGCGACCGCACACATCATGCTGGCCGCACACACCCTTTTGAGGTCCAAAAATGGTAATAAACTTCATATGAGGCTAAAGCATGAAGTAATAAACCTTCCTAGATGAGTCCTAAAGCCTTAAATTATGTTTTGACACATTCCATAAGGAGTGTGCGGCCGCACACACATAGAAATATTGTGTATTTTGACCATACACACCCTTGTATAGCTATATACCCCTTATATACAATCATATATGGTTGTAACACTTCAAAATAAGTGTTTACTAGCCCCTAAGGTGGTTTCAGTTCAATAATTAGTTGTTATTATTACTAATAATATTCATATATGTATCATTATATGTTACATACGATCCGCATGTGTGCTCAAGTCTTCACTTGACACTTAGCAATTCTATACAATCCGTTCATCCAAACCACTCACTACAGGTGAGTTCATTCCCCTTAATTAACCTTTTAAATGTTTTTAAATGCTATTATGGGGGGGGGGGAATACAAGTTGAACAATTATAGTTATTATCTCAATCACATGTGATTAATAACTACCAAACCAGTGGTTTTCTTACTTTTCAAATTGTGATATCAAACTGTTTTACTTCAAACTGTCTTACAAACTCTTTTACATGTCAAAAACTGCTTCTTAAACTCTTTTAAACTTATATTCTGTTAAAAGTGTATCTATATAGATATAGTTATATAAGTATGATTGAAAGGACTTAGGACTGATAGCTCACCTTACTTCATGTTCCTTGTTTGGTTGTGGACTTAGGGTATCAGGGTTATCTGTCCGAGGGTTGTTTGAATCCTAGTTACATATTATGTATATGTATATAGATATAAAAGGTTACTTCATTCAGTACAATACCTTTGGGTAACAAGGGTATACAAACAAGCTCATATACACAAACAACATTACTAGTAAACTATAATAGGTATAGTTTAGAGATATACTAATACTATTACTAGAAAAATGAAACATACAAAGAGTCAGTTCATACACGAGTCAATAAAAAACAATAGATACTATGATGAGAAACTAAAAAGAGATACTATAACGAGAAACACATGATAGATACTATGATGAGAAGCTAACATACAGGCTAGACAGAGAAAGAACACACAATACAGCTATCACATACATTAAATATACATTAATACAATTATGTGAGCCATTAAACGGGGCATGACACTACCTGCCATGACCGTTTTTGTATCCAGAATCTCCTTAATTGGAGAGCGTATGAGTTTGCGTATAGATCTATATTGGATTGACTATCCTACACCTTGCTGCTCGCTACAGTGGGACTTGCAAGTCTACGGGTGCCAAATTTCATTTCTTACGGCGTCTTACATCGTCGTTTTACTATTGAGTCGGTAGCAGGGTATAGGCCGATCACATGGTACTTTAAATAACAATTGGTTTAAGGTAGTTAGTACAGCAGTAGTTACTTAATACAATACTACATTACTATAATATTTTTCCCATTACATTCACTTCGTGAACAGTCACACGATGCACGGTAATGTGAAAACTATATTTTTGGTTAATGATAGTCAGAATTGGGAAAATACACACTATTACAAGAGACACACACATAGATACTAGATGCCTTGGTAGAAGGCTACTATTAGTAGGAAACATAGGGTTTTCTAGGAGTGTTCAAACAAATACAAACTTTACAAAACTTATACATCACATCTTACAAACATCTTACATATGCTTTCATACAAACATAGACACTAATATACTTATGATCTCACCAGCTTTAAAGCTGATAAACTCTTTCAAAATAACTTGTATTCTCAGGTCACCAGTAGACAGGTACCGGAGCCAGGTTTTTGAGAAGACGGAGCTCATTCAAGACTCCTCTTTTCTTTTGATGTATATTTTTGGTGTCTATATAACTTGACAGAACACGCTTGTATGAAATTATATTATTAATGCAATGGATGATGTGGTTGTTTGTTTACTACTTTGCATTGTTGTGATACTATACATGACGTCCTCTACCCCCGAACGTTTCCGCCGTTCATGGTTTTGGGGTGTGACACAAATGCTGGAATAAAATCCGCGATATATCAGGAGATGACCTCATACTACTCCACCCAAATTCACGGTTTGCAGATGGCATGTAACTCTTTTTGAAGATGCGTGTAACTCAATCACCACCCGAGATAACAACTAACGATACGCCTTCCCATGCTAATGAAAAATATCTGCTACTAAATACAGGAAACGCTGGTGGCGAGGCAAAAGGTTACATACCTAGCACTCTTACCTGTAGGAGTTCCGATCTCCCCAGTCTGACCCTACAAAGTGAGGCCCCTCCTAGCTCGGCTCCAGCTCTACCCTCTCGTCCAATGGTAATCCTCAAAATTGCCGGAGCGGATGCACTCATCGCTTCTCTCTGATACTGAAACGGTCGACCTCCTTGTCACCCTTCTGATCGTAACAAGTAGAACGGGGTTGCCCCCTGTGGGCAATCCCTGAAAACGTGACCCAACCTGCTACACCTGTAGCAACCCAGATCACTGAACTGATTCCGACAACGACTCGGAGCAATCACGGTCCTAGTGAATTCCTCTCCGTGAGGTACATCCGTCTGAAGATCACTCAAAGATTCCCCGACATGTTGAATGGCATCTGAAAACCCTTGTTAACCAGACAATAGCATAAAACCGACCCGAGATCCAACTTATCACAATTCCCAAGTAATACAAACACCCGATATCCACCAAATATTGACAAAGATAGCGTATCCACAACATCCGAGGGAATCCTGACCACATCCTCCTGTGATACCTCAACTATCCTGATAGCATGATGCAACACCTCATTCCGATCCCAATGACAATCCAAACCCTTAGAACGAAACTTCATCACACAGTTTCTGCAACATTACACTGGATCCGACCCTGTTGGCCACTCGAATACTGATCCAAACTCTTGGGTCTCCACCTGAAATCCTCCAATAAATTCACCTGATCTAAACCTCTCTCATTAAGGTACCCCTAATCAATTTTTCGTCCTCAGTTCTGAGATCCATACCATTTAGGGTCTCGCACCATGACACCCTCACCAGTTCAATTGCCAACGACTGAACTACAGTAGCTGGAGCAACCTTTTCTCTAAGCTGGCTGTAAACTATTCCCAAGACATATTTTTAAATCCCAAAGCACAATAAATCGCACAATTACCCCTTGCCACCTGATACAAGAGATCCAAGGCGAGCTCGAAATTCTAGAAGTCCTTCCACTAACTAGCTCACCACCGGAGCTGTGACCAAACCATGGTCCTACCTATGCGCGCTCATCCTCATTCTTCAAATCAACTATTCCCACGATCAAGGCAGAACCAAGAATTCTCCTTCGCATAAGCTTCTCAAATTCTCCAAGACTCTCACTGATTCGAGTATGGATCCTGTGCTTTTAGTAGTATGGGCCCAATACTACCTTCCATAACTATCTATACTATCCTCAGCAATCCTCCCGAATCCTCTAAGTCACTTACTCTACCGGTATACTAAATGTCTGCTAAACGGCAACACAATATTCCTTGAAGCACCACCTAGGCATTCCTAGGTTCCCAACCTCACTAAATCGCCCCACTAACTTACTAGTGTTGGATTAGTGTCTTAGTCCATAACTATTTTGGTATGTACTTGACCCGATGGTGCATGGTCCTTTTGGGTTGCCTTCACCAAAGCAACTTGATAGGATGAATTATGCAGAGAGAGGATTAATTATGATTTATTACTATATTATGAGAATAATATATTAAAGGAGAAATCATATTGTTTAATTAATATTAGTCAAGAATTAATAATAATTAATTTTGTGGCTAAAGGATATTAATTAAATAAAGGGGACTAGAACTGTCAATTGTGTGATAGTTGAATATTGGGCTAATGGACTCCATAGAGGATGGAGTGGACGAATTCTATGGGGAAACCCATTAGAAATCGTCCAAGGCCTCTAAGGAGGGAGTCCATGGGTTGCTTAGGGCCTAAGTAGTCAAATTAGGGTTTCCTTGTTAGATAACCCTAATAGCCTCACTATTTAAGGATCCCTAGAGCACCAAAAACGTGGTGAAGAGTTTCCTTAGGGTTTCTACACATTTTTTGGTGCATCCTCTCTTATCATTCTTCATGCTCTTGCTCTTGGTGTTTGTGAGCCATTAGAGGAGTGACACTTGTGACTCTAAGCTTTCTAAATCCATTACAAAGGAGGATTTGAGATTGTTATTGCTACATAACAATCATGGTAAGATCTAAACCCTAATCTTATGTTAATATGATTAATTGTATGCTAGATCTAGGGTTTATAGCTTTGGATATTCAATCGCATGTTCATTAGACAAACTAGATCCAAAACTTTTTAGGGTTTGCATGTACACCATAGGAATGATGTTTTGCTCAAAACCCATCAATGGTATCAGATCTATGGCTGTTTTTTTGTTGTATTTCATGCTTATTTTATTGAATATTAACTGAAAATCAAAATTTTTGGCTTCTGAGTGTTTGACTCGCCGAGTCACTTGGTGAACTCGCCGAGTCGGCTGTACTCGACGAGTCCAGGTCCATACTCGACGAGTCAAAGGGTTTGACAGCTCGTATTCGCGATTTTCTTCCTATTTTGTCTTTGGATAATTACCATAAACGTGTTTTTGTAATAAAATTCAATTTTTATCAATATTTGGTGATTATCCTTACCAAAGTTGAAGATAATTGTCAAAATTTAGATAATCATTTGTTTTATTAGATACAGTTTGATTATTTGTAATTTAGATTTGAATTATCTTGTGAAAAAGTTTCAATTTCCCCCTTTAGGTTTTATAGTTTAAATTTGAACTTAAAAGTTTTGTTTTCGAAATTTAAATAAGTTATTCCCTAATGTTTTGAAATGTTTCAAAACTTGCGCTCAAGGTTTGGAATTTAAAAGTTGATTAAAAGTTTAATTTAGAAATGTTAAATTCTAAAACCCTAGTATTGTTTTGAAAAGTTAAAATCACACCCTTATGGTTTTATTAATTAATTAAGGTGTATAATTAAAAGAGATTTAATAAACCCATAAAGTTTTGGTTTACATTTAATTAAATTAAAAGTATAATTTATTAAATTAGAACACCTAGTATTTTAAAAGTATAAAATACACCCTATACTATATATAACATTAAAAGTCTAGTATTATATATGTATGAGTAAACAGTCAGTCTTACCGTTAGTAGGCCTCATTCACGAAGCTAGTCTATAAGGGGTGTTTAAGGAAATTGCCTATAAAATGGCGATTTAATGGGTATCCACTCTTACCCACCGCACTCTTGACTAGTGGAGGGTCGTTAGCCGAACGGGTAGGATAGGACAGAAACCTTCCGCTATAAATATAATGAAGTACAAAAGTAACTAAATGCTTTCATAAAAATTCTCAATCTTAGTTAGTTTAGGCAAAAGTGAATTGATGCAATTCCATGAAATTACACTTTGTGCCCTTGCGAAGACGTTAGTAGAGCGTGTGTGGTTAACCGGCACACTAAATGGTTCTAAGCAAAGGTAGCAAAGGGTGACTCAATGTTTGTTATAGTTCGGTGGAGCGTGTGTGGTTAACCGGCACATCGAATAGGTGATTGTAACGTGTTGGGGCACCATGTAAGTTTGCATGGTTATTCACACCTTATTTTGTGATCCTCGGCATCCCGGTCACAAATCAAGGGGCATATCGAGATTTACACATGCCATTGAAATGTTCAATGAATCTCAAAAGATCTAGGAATTTTCATAAATTTAAAACTTGAATTAATTTTCCGTTTTTCATGGTGGAAATTGGTAAATCATTATTTACCTACCTTCAAATATTCTGCAACTAGATTTCGGCATCCCTCTTCTAGGTTGTAGAGTATTGTGTTGGATCCTAGCCTCAATGTTTCATTTGGGTGTCACATTGAGGATTCTAATCAACCTAACTTGAATTTTTCTCCCGTTTTGTAGATGTCAAAGTATGACAACTGTGGTCTTCCCAAATCCCGTGGAACAAGCTTTTCACATGAAGATGATATTCCACGATTCGATTGAGGAACACGAGATCATGCTTCACTTCCTCCACCTCCTCCCATTGTTCTCCCTAACCCACAAGTTCAAAAGATTGAAAAGTTCAAACTCACTCAAGCTCTTTTGGCAAGTAAACATGAAGAAGGAAAGTCAGTGTGTGCACATGTCCTAGAGATGAAGTCACACATTGATAGGTTAAGCATGTTGGGATCTGTTGTCTATGAGGAGCTAGCTGTTGATTGGATTCTTCAGTCACTTCCTGACTCATATAGTGAGTTCGTAAGAGAGTACTATATGATGAACCACGACGTAACCCTCATCGATCTCACCTATATGCTTATTGCTGCTGAATCAGCAATGATTTGGCGCACTGGAAAAGCAAAGTTGATTGGTGGATCTTCCTTCCAGACCTCTATGGATATAGGCAATGGCAACGAAAGGCATGCCATTATCGAAAAAGTTTGATCATAAGAGAAAGGCAAAGTCAGAAGTAGTTCCATGTGCTGTTCCAAAAGAGTCAATTTGCTTTTATTGCCAAGAGAAGGGGCATTGGAGACGAAGCTGTCCTATTTACCTAAGAGATCTAAGAGATGGGAGAGTCTAAATGTATGACTCTACTTTAGGTAAAATCCATTAAATAACTCTTTTAAGTTCCTATTCTAGATTCTTAATACATGATGTGATAAGATTACATTTCGATGTTTTGTAGGATCGAAGAAAAGAGAGGAAGCTTAAGGGAAGAAGTGAGCGGAATCTAATCGTGACGAAATGGATTTCGATCGCATTACTTGAAGATTAGAATCTTGAGCTACTACTTGGAGTTAGAATAAGATTGCTAAGAAATATGTATTAACATAGTTTTTCAATTGAATTGCATTGTAAGGACAATTTTTTCCGCAATAAAATGAATTTTGATTTTTATATTTATCCTTGCAATGGCGTGTATGAAAAAATTCATGTTTGTAATTTTCTATTATTAGCAATAATGGATTTGATTCTTAATTATGTTATTTGTGGAAAGGTCAAGAATTTACCAAATAAGGAAAGTTTCTCATCGCCCAAGTTTCAATTGGACAGAAACTTGGAATCATACAACTTGGTTGCATGATGAATGATAAATTTCATATTTGGAAATTAGACTAATTCATTTACAAAGTGTCAAGTGAAGGACTAGGAGATCAAGTACACAAGGTTGTGTGTTGATCAAGTCCACCACAAGAGTAACAAAGATATTTGTCATGATTTACTAAGGTTAAGTAAATATGATTATATTTATGAGATTAAGTGTAATTCTCAGTTGATTGAAAGAGTTTCAATAAATAGCAGAACGAAAAAACAAGAATCAAGTAGGCAGAAAGATAAAAGTTTCTCTATTCTAAGAAGAAGGGAGAGTACTTTTTAGTATGTTTTATGATAGGTCTTAATGATTAAGAACCATATCTCAACTGATCCTCTAAGTGAGTCTTAGTGCAATTGTATATCCGAGAAGAGGAATCAAGAATTGAAGAAATGGTTAAATCAAGAAGTCAATCATACTTCGTTCCAAAAACAAGTCATAGAGTTAAAATTGTGAATTGAGTGACAAGTCTTAAGAAGGTTTATAACATTCATCAAATGTGGAATTTGAAAAAGGTTTTCTTATTCTTGCACATTTGAAATTGGAAAGTTGTGATGTCTTGGATAAGACAAAGACCAACTAGGACCAATTTTGTGAAGTGTTTTGTCTTGATAAAAACTACACTAACTCTTGAATATTTGTTTGTCGAGAAATGTTTATTGACAAGAGAATCTTATATGTCAAGGAGTCAGTGGGAGTCTCAATGGTCTTGAAAGGTTTCAAGAACAAATCAAAAATAAACCTTATCAATCATCACTAGCACACGACTTGAAGTTTATGACCTATCGTGTTATTTTGTTTCTGTGCCATTCCAATTGAGTTAATTATGCATGTGAGTTCTATGAGTTCTCATAAAAAGCAAGCACCTTGATCAATGAAAAGTACATTAATATGAAAGGGTGAGCTGCTTAACTACTTAGAAGACATGGTCGGCACTCGTGTTACCACAAGGCGAGAAATCAAGATTGAGAAAGTTCAATCCATATGAGTTTGGATTTTCATGCAAACGTTGGTTTTGACAAATTCACATGGATAGGAACACATACGCCACTAAAATCTAAGTGTCATAAGATTCCCTCCTTCATGAAAATGACTGTGAGGAAATGCTTTCACTAAGAGAGATTTTAAGAAGATAGTGATTGTGAAATTGTATTCTCGAATTCGATTATAGTTACGGTATCCCTTTCCATAATTCGAATTGTGAGATTTAGCAATTAGTCTGAATTGTTTAGACACACATATGAGCTATCTAAGGCAAAGGTGTATGAGTTAAGAAGCTTAGATAAAGGATTATCAAATCATTAGAAATATGAACTTCAGAAATTCAATAAGTATTGTTTTCTGGAAATTAAGTTGTTTTCTAAAACATGTCAAAGCTACTGGGAGCATAAATGTTGTGCTTGTATGATTATTAAGGCAAGTATTGCAAGTTAGCAATATTATTATAGAAAACAAGAGTTATACTTTGCAAAGTCGTACGGGTTGAAAAGTTGTTTTATTATAATTAAGGGAGAGAATATTGTACTTCATTTCAAATGTAAAGGCTTTGGTTGTGGAATGTTAATAAATTTAGTCAAGGATACATAGTGTGTTCTCAAATTTCGATTATGATTATGGCATCAAGATTGATAAAGTATCAGATCTTCATGTAAGACATTATGCATCGTATCCCATACGCTTCGGGTATAGGATTGATTGCTAGTGCTATTATATTTGACCATTCTAAAATTTTCCAAATGTCTAGCGCATTAAGAGGGAAAAGGACTAGAATCGGTTTTGACTAAAATAATTAAACAACTATCAAAGGACGATCCAAAGTTCGCTAAATATTGGTTGTTTGTGAGTAGTTGGAAGTATGGTATTGGATGGACCATATCGACATTATTTATGAATAGATAAGATTCTATTAAGAATGAGTTGTCATATGGAAAATATGGAAATGTTTCCATATTGGGAGTTGGATATTAAGAATCTATGTCTAGATTAGAAACTTTTATGCAAGAAGGATGTTCAAAGGAATGTACTTTGCGTGAGAGACACCATATCTATAGAATTGTTTCTGATAGAGATTGGCCAAGTCTTGATGATTTTGAGCTATGACTTTACTAAAGAATCATTTCATAAAATGTTAGAATCTAGCATAAGTAACAAGAATTTGATATTCTTATACTTATGATAAGGATTAGGAGTTATGAAATGAGTATGATTGGAAATGTGTTCATTTGATCTATTTCATAAAGTAAGGACCGTAGGTAAACATTGTGTGCATGCTGAGAGCATGGTACAAGTGTAGTAATAATTCAAGTAAGAAGTTGATTACCCAAAACAACAAATAATGAGTAATCAATATGGTGATTAAATAAAATGTTTTATTTATATCTAGAGTTTGGGGCCATATGTGATTAGTATTATTCTTGTGTTTCAGTTTGCATGTTTTGACTTCCTGAATAATTAAATCGGTTCAGAACAATCAAATTATTCAAACGGACCATAGTCGTTCATATGTTGGAAGTAGGTATGAATGAAGACTGTCGTGAATTGATGTGTGGATTGTCTAAAGTGTGTTAGACATAAGCAAATGTTTGCTGCAACATTCATGAGTGCTTATGAATATGATTTGAGCATTGGATTAAACCCACGCTCACTTGGATTACTTCATGGATTTTATCATGAGTGATTAGTGAGACGATAATATCTTATATTCTTGAAACCAAGATGTGTGAGTTATATCTTGCGAGTCGGTTACACATTGATAATATGTAAACGCACCAGTAACTTGGTGTTATAAATCATATTGTTGTGTGTGATTCAGTGAGTGAGTGCAAGCAATCATTGAATCAAAGTTTATCCGTTCCTTTTATCCAAAGTGGGATGAAAGTGATATCTGTGGGCCCCTCGATGATTTAGTGATGACACTAAGTGCTTGGCCAAGCCGGGACTAATTTGATGTGTTCAATTGTAGTCTGTTGGCACTCGTCATAAATCGGAAATCGGGAAAAAACACATAGACAGAGGGAATGATTTAAATCCATGTCTCAGTCTATATGATATCTAGAATGGAGGAATCTATGATCCCTTATCTAAAGGACACGCTTCTGATAGGATCGGAGTTGACAGCGGTTTTTGAAAGCTACGATTGTAGATCAGGATCTGAAGTCATACGCAGAATAGTTATTAGACTTCTCCAAGTAGGAGACTGTTGGATTAGTGTCTAAGTCCATA
This sequence comes from Lactuca sativa, assembly GCF_002870075.4. NCBI lineage: Eukaryota > Viridiplantae > Streptophyta > Magnoliopsida > Asterales > Asteraceae > Lactuca > Lactuca sativa. The sequence goes on along the minus strand of NC_056626.2, from coordinate 197,184,395 downwards.
ACTATTTTGGTATGTACTTCACCCGATGGTGCATGGTCCTTTTCGGTTGCCTTCACCAAAGCAACTTGATAGGATGAATTATGGAGAGAGAGGATTAATTATGATTTATTATTATATTATGAGAATAATATATTAAAGGAGAAATCATATTGTTTAATTAATATCAGTCAAGAATTAATAAGAATTAATTTTGTGGCTAAAAGATATTAATTAAATAAAGGGACTAGAACTGTCAATTGTGTGATAGTTGAATATTGGGCTAATGGACTCCATAGACGATGGAGTGGACAAATTCTATGGGGAAACCCATTAGAAATCGTCCAAGGCCTCTAAGGAGGGAGTCCATGGGTTGCTTAGGGCCTAAGCAGTCAAATTAGGGTTTCCTTGTTAGATAACCCTAATAGCCTCACTATTTAAGGATCCCTAGAGGACCAAAAACGTGGTGAAGAGTTTCCTTAGGGTTTCTACACGTTTTTGGGTGCCTCCTCTCTTATCATTCTTCATGCTCTTGCTCTTGGTGTTTGTGAGCCATTAGAGGAGTGACACTTGTGACTCTAAGCTTTCTAAAGCCATTACAAAGGAGGATTTGAAATTGTTATTGCTACATAACAATCAAGGTAAGATCTAAACCCTAATCTTATGTTAATATGATTAATTGTATGCTAGATCTAGGGTTTATAGCTTTGGATATTCAATTCCATGTTCATTAGACAAACTAGATCCAAAAGTTATTAGGGTTTGCATGTACACCATAGGAATGATGTTTTGCTCAAAACCCATCAACTAGCACATATCCTAGGCTTCCCTAGTTTCCCAACTCACCAAGTCCTCATCTGCAAAAAGATTCCCAATAATGTCAACTACCTACCTTATGAATATAGCCACATGCGACAGATATCAGATAATCCTTCGAGTAACAGACTTAATCCTAGAATGGTTAGACTCCAACGAGAGCTGCACAATAAGGCCAAATCCATCACTTTGAGATTATCGGTCCTGTGCCACATGTGACCTAGCATATTCACTTAGTAGCTAGCTTACATTTCTAGAAGTCCAATAAAGCACAAAGCAAGTAGCATTCGAACAACGGAAAACTAACCAACATATTCCAATCAAAAAATTCTATTTATACGTCCAAGTCACAATAAGGGAACTCATGTCACTAATCTCATCCTAAGATTACCCTAGGGTAATCTCCGATCCACAAACTATCATAGAACATTCAGCCCATATACCACAACGCATGTTATCCACATCCACCCTCGTTGTCGGCTACCTTATGCATGCAAATTATACACAAAATAGGATCTCGTAGTTTGTTGAGTAATAGACTCTACCCTAGGACCAAAACCAGACAAGGAACAGGAAATAAGGCCAAATCAATTATTTTAACGCTATAAGATCCTAACCATATACATAGTGGTTACAAATACCAATTATCATTCTCATTCCAGCATGGCATCCAATATTCTCACGGCTACAAGCACCACCTATCAGGCCACCCTATTGATGACTACTCAGCACTAGCATGCAAGTGTACCAACTTATACAACATATGGAGGAATCTCCACTAGCCCTAACTAGCATGCGATTCACAGATTCATAATCAAATCATAACAGCTAACAATTATGGGTATTCTGGTGAAACTTACTTGAGCCCAGTTGATTGCATGCACCACACCCTTTCTTGTCTTAGAAAACCTTTTCCGTGAAAACATTTTCTTTTGAAAATTTTTTGAAACCTTTGCAGATCCTTAGTTTGAGTTCAGAAACACCCGAAGGTATCCCCGAATCCCTCAAACCAAGGCTCTGATACCAACTCGTAACGACCCAAAAAATCAAGGGTAAAAATTTTGCTTTTAATATAGCTAAAACATTGATACCATTTATTTAAAACATCTCAAATCATCATTAAGTAAAACATCTACCAGAGTTCATCCCAAAATCATTCGTTGCAAAATCATAGGTGTTAGGTCAAAATATGGTTTATACTTTACTTATCTGGGCAATTATATTTTTGTGTAATATTTTATGAATTTATGGCCTAGTTTACGGTCGTAAAAACCTTACGGCCGTAAACTCATTTACGGCCCATTTGTTTCCGGCCCATACTTCCAAGTATAAATAGAGGTGTTAGGGTGAGGCGTAGAGATCGATGAACCCTAGAGAGTTTACGGCCAGAGAGACAGAAGAACTATTGTGTGTTAGTGTGTGTGTGAATCTCTTGTATCCGGATCATCATTCTATTCATTAATACATTGAGATTCATCATCTTCTTCTTCTTCTCTTCTCTTTGATCTGACATCATCCGTTTGATTGGGATTCTGCACCATCAAACAGATCTGATTGATACACAAGCAGATTAAGGACTTACAATTGGTATCAGAGCCTGGTTGTATCAGTCAAAAGGATTTTTTGTTTCGTCTGGAATCTGAATAATTGGTGTTTCCGGTCCAAGCTTACGGCCGTAAACACCGAGTTCTTGGGCCGTAAATCTATTTTGGAGCATTATTTGATCTTATTTTCGAAATATTTTTGCATTTTTGGATAGATATCGCAAAAATAAGGGGGGTTTGTTCTTCGTGTTTTTCATAAAAATGGGTTTTTGATCGAGTTTTGGAGCTTCAAAGTCGAAAAATCGATGTTTTTGGTCGTAATCAGCGAGGGGGTGGCGGCCTGCAGCTAGGGTTTCCGAAGTGTTTGCGGCTGGTGTTTGCGGTCCGAGGAGTTTACGGCAATTGGTGTTTCCGGTCCAAGCTTACGGCCGTAAACACCGAGTTCTTGGGTCGTAAATCTATTTTGGAGCATTATTTGATCTTATTTTCGAAATATTTTTGCGTTTTTGGATAGATCTCGCAAAAATAAGGGGGGTTTGTTCTCCGTGTTTTTCATAAAAATGGGTTTTTGATCGAGTTTTGGAGCTTCAAAGTCGAAAAATCGGTGTTTTTGGTCGTAATCAGCGAGGGGGTGGCGGCCTGCAGCTAGGGTTTCCGAAGAGTTTGCGGCTGGTGTTTGCGGTCTGAGGAGTTTACGGCAGGTCCGAGGTTGCGGTCTGCAGCCTGTCCGAAGTTCGCGGCCAGAAGGAATCCTCGCAACAGCAGCCTCGGTCTTCGCTTCGGAGATGATCGTCGAACCTCCTCGCATCAGCCTCCTCGCCTCGCAGCTTCAAATAAAAATGGAGGAGCGAATTTGGAGTGGCCAGGAATCGAACTCACAACCTCCCATTCTTCAACCAGAGCCTTAACCAACTCCTCTAACATCACCTTTGTTCCTTTCCTCCGCATTCTTTACTCAAAAACACTCTATTTCGGTTCCAAGTTTTGCAATATTGTCATTTTTAGCCCAAAAATTAAATTTCTTGTAATCTTAAATTCCTTTTTCATCCAAAATTAAAAAAAAAATTAAATTATTATTTTTTTTATATAATAATTTTTAAATTCCTTTTTCATCTTAAACTAATAATAATAATAATAATAATACTAAAAAAATAGTTTTTAATTTTTGACTTTTGTCTTCAAAAATTTACTTTGACTTTCAAGTTAGACCTTTGACTTTAATTTTTGACTTTCTCGTTTGACTTTTAAATTTTCAAATTTAGCTTTTCAGTTTGACTTTTCAAATTTGACTTTTGAGTTTGACTTTTAAGTTTGACTTTTGAGTTTGACTTTTTAAATTTGACTTTTAAGGTTGACTTTTGAGGTTTATAATCAAAGGGTTTGACTTTTAAGTTTGATTTTGGTTTTTAGTTGTGCCTTTTAATTGATTTAAGGTCTACGAGGGAGTTGAAACATGAAAGAGAGTCGTCAGGATATGTTAAGACAAAATTTCAACATTTTCGATTATATCCCTGGAGAAACCCTGGAAGCTCAGTTGCAGCGATTTACCACACTCACTACTGAGATGAATATTGCTGGGATCTTTTTGACCAAATCTGAGATAAACAAAAAGATATTGAATTCACTTCCGAAATTATGGGATATGAACGTGGCTATCATCAAGAAGACAAAAGATCTCAATCATCTTAATATTGCTGATGTAATTCAAGAACTTGATATTTTGAAGTGTAGAGAAACAATGAGTTCTGAAAACATTGCGGTCACTGAAGTTACATGTACTCCAGCTTATGAAGCCACGATTAAATTTCTTCGAGAACAAATTGATTTATTTAAAAGAGAAGTTGAGGACCTGAGATATGAAGGATATCAGCTCAGGAAAGGATAGAAACCCCTGAAGGCTGAATTAGAAGCAAAAACCAAGGACTTTAGGAAACTTCAGGAAGAGTATAGCAACAAGTGTGAAAATTATGATTATGTTAAGAGACAACTTACTGCTGTAACTGAAGAACTTGACGCTTTAAAAATTAAGTGTGGAAAAACTGATGTTAGTTTCAAAAATTATACTGCGTCAAGTCAGACAGTCGAGTCCTTATATGAAATCCAATTAAAATTCAAAGAAAATCAAAACAAGGTTCTAGGGTATGATAGTGTACCTCCTCCTTATAATCATAACTACACATCCATCCCTATGACACAGGACGAAACTGACAGGGAGCCACATCTTCGATATGGAAAACGAGCTGGATTTGTGTCAGGAGGAGTTATTAATGTTGAAAATACTGATGTTTCTGTTAGATGTGTAGGTGAATTAGCAGAGGATGAGAATAAGGAGAGTTCTTTTGAACAAACCAATGACTCCTTGAACTCTAAATTTGTTGCTTCGAACTCAACTGCTTTAGATCAACCTGCCGTTGAGAAATACAAGCCACCAATTCCAGCGAAACAGAGTGCCTCCTGCAATTGTGCATGTGGGAAAAATCAGAGACAAGGCAAAGATACGCCACTAGGGGCAGGAAGAAACAACTTCACAGTGAAGAAAAAGACATGTTTTCACTGTGGAATACCTGGACACATTGCCATAAATTGTCCAAATCGTGCATACGTTCCCTACTATGCACAAGGCTAGCAGAACGCGCCAAGAGGGAGATACTTCAAAAGAAACCCCTCGAGATCACGATCAGACATTGACGACTGGAATGCCAAGAAGGCCAAGAATTCAACTCCCAAGGCCAAGAATCAAACTCCAAAGGCCAAGAATCTGAATCCCAAGGGCAAGAAGGGAATGTCGGCCAAGAAGTCCAATCCAAGAGATGCTCCCGTGAAGCCAAAATCAAAGTCATCTCAACGTCCGACATCAATTTCAAAAGCAAGTATTGAGCCACCCATCGGATCGAAAAAGAAATGGGTTAAACCCAACTACAAATGGATTCCGAAGGCTCAATCTCCCAAATCAACTAAGGATTCTAATATTTCTATGTCTTCTGTTTATGATAAACAGGACATGTCATGGGAGAGAGTAACATGGAAGGATGACAAAGGTCGACCTAGTTTTAAAACGGATTGGGTTCCAAAGACCAACTAATCCCGCTCTGTGTCGGAACAGCTATGGAGGCATATCATCAAACTTCGGTTTGTTGGTAGTGGTTGTTCCAGGCACATGATAGGGGACATCTCTCAACTGTACAACATTCAGAACTTTGTTTGAGAGTATGTGTCCTTTTGCGAGAAAGGAAGAAAAGAAGGTATCACATGGTGTTTGTGCTTAATGACATGAAGAATTTTCGGATCTGCTCTGAGTTTACGCATGCTGTTCTCAGACCTTCTTGATGCAAATTTAATCAGTGACTTACGGTTTGAGTTTTCTTCTCTATACTCCTGAGTTTTTCTTAAGCTGATTCTCTTTAAAGACTAATTTTTGTTTTAGGATAGTTTAAATTTGCGCATTAACTTTCGTTTCTCTCCTATTCACAAATTTAGGGGGAGAAATAAAAACAAAAAACAAAAAAATTAGAAAATTTTAAAAAATCCAAAAACATCAGAAAATCAGAAAATAAAAAATATATTGGTTATGAAATGTGTTTGAGGGAGATGTTTTGGGAAGTGATATTATCAAGTGATAACAGGCAACCTGATTCTGCGTAACGTACCCGAAGTTGAAGGGTCTATGCTCTCGTTTGATGCGTCGGTAGGCACGAAAAATTTTAAATGGACTTGACTAGGGAGAGTTGAACTTAGGAAATTTATAGACTTGACAAATCTTGACCTAGTTAGATACGTTCAGCCTGACAATACGACGCTTGGATAGGTTGAGCAGGGAGATATATATGGGAATTTACTCGTCACATTAATTGAACCCGTACTTGGAACCGTGGCTTAACTTTTCCTTGATGTGCGGATTCTTTCCTTAATTCCGATTGGATGGGGTGACTGCTAAATTCCGATAAATTAGGTCTGTAGAATATCATTTTCTTTCTTTCCGTCTGTTAGTCATATGTTGTCTCCTTTGCGTGACTTCCAATCCAACCTGGTACACAACATATGCAACTCTATTTCTCTGCAGGCTATATATATATATATATATATATATATATATATATATATATATATATATATATATATATATATATATATATGTGTGTGTGTGTGTGTGTGTGTGTGTGTGTGTGAAATACTTCTTATCTGTTAGCCATATGCTGTCTCCTTTGCGCGACTTCTAATCCGACCTGGTACCCAGCATATGCAACCTTCTTCTTCTCAACCCCTCTGAAGTAGTTAGCAATAGAATTCTGAATCTCTTCTCTCTCTGAATGGTTGTCTGCTCACCCGGTCTAAGGAGTACTCTGGAAGTTCTTGATGGCTGTGGCATATCAGGAAGCGGGAAACACGTTCCAGTACACTTAAAATTGAACTCATACAGATTGTCTATAGATCTCGCTGCTCGATTTAGGTGGACAACAATATCCCTGGTCGTCGTCAGATGAATGGTCCTTAAGATATAGTATTTAACGAATTAGGATCAGATATATATCTTTTTAGGAACTTAAGTTCACCTTGTCTTGTAACAAATAGTATGTCCTAAATTTGTCACAAATTTTTCGTATTTAAGTGGACCACAATACCAACGATCGACCAGACAAAGATGTGAATATGAAAGGTACCGACAAGTGGATAAAGGCTGTCTAAAAAATTTGATCCCAAATCACTCTTAAAGTTAGATATCATTTTTATTTTTGTTAAATTTGTCATAGTTTCTTATAATTTAAATATTAGGGGAGATTTAAAAATAAAAAAAATAAAAAAAATCAGAAAAATTAAAAAATCAAAGAAAAATCAGAAAAATTAAAAATCCAAAAAAAGTATTATTTCTGTTTTATTTCTTGTTCAGAAAAATCAAAAATCCAAAAATATTTTTCTTTCTGTTTTAATTTGTGTGCTAAGTTTTCTTTTAGTTTTGTCTTGTCTTGAAAAGTGATTTCAGGTGAAGATGAAACTCATGGAGTTAGTGTTGAAGATCTCTGAGCCAAGGTTTCATCCATGAGCATCGAAGAATTCGCATTCGAAGGAGCAAGAAATGAAGATTATTCTTTCAACATTCAATCCTTCAACCCCAGAAGCAAGGTGAAGCTGCAATTGAAGATTATGTGACGGATTGCATTGAAGCCTCCTCAATCAGTCTGCTACTATCTTTGTATCTGCTGAAGTGATCTAGAAGATTTGTTCTCTCTGATGTTCTCTCTGAAGATTCTCAAGCTGAAAGCGCCATCTTTCAAGAATCAGTACGTCAAGCCTCCTCACCCAATGTGCGATCAATGTCAAATTCTGAAGAAATGCCCAACTGCACAAGATGAAGTAATTCATTGAAGATTCATATGTTCATCCTGATGCTGTGAAGAAATTGAAGATAAAGGCGGAAGCCAAGCTCTCATTAAAGATTGACAAGAAGAGCCAGCTACTTTTTAGGGGGAGCTTGTTGGGTCATTAAGAAAAGAAAGCTATAAACCAAGGGGGAGATTGTTAGGTCAAAATATGGTTTATACTTTACTTTTTTGGGAAATTATATTTTTGTGTAATATTTTATGAATTTATGGCCTAGTTTACGGCTGAGTTTACGGTCGTAAACACCTTACGCCCGTAAACTCATTTACGGCCCATTTGTTTCTGGCCCATACTTCCAAGTATAAATAGAGGTGTTAGGGTGAGGAGTAGAGATCGATGAACCCTAGAGAGTTTACGGCCAGAGAGACAGAAGAACTATTATGTGTTAGTGTGTGTGTGAATCTCTTGTATCCGGATCATCATTCTATTCATTAATACATTGACATTCATCATCTTCTTCTTCTTCTCTTCTATTTGATCTGACATCATTCGTTTGATTGGGATTCCGCACCATCAAACAGATCTGATTGATACACAGGCAGATTAGGGACTTACAATAGGAGTGTACACTGCGATCAATCCAATCTCTTCACTTCCAAATCGATGATACCTGAAACCAAAACTGTAAACTGTAAGCACAAAGCTTAGTGACTCCTCTAGAGCATACCCCACACACAATCCACATAACACATATCATATTAGCTATAAAAGCTATCTCTACTGCATAAGCCCTGCATAGAATCATATAAGGAAGTTATGGAAACCGTCCAAGGTCTTACACCTAGTGCCATGGGAACCCCCACGTGGTCTTATCTGCCTTACGAACCCCCACAAGGTCTTCCTGCCGAACAATACATAATGCAATCTATACATATAAATATATGATCTAAACATACAAACATATAAGGATGTCGTGGAAACCCTCCAAGGTCTTACACAGGGTGCCACGGGAAACCCCACATGGTCTTAGCCTGGAAAGCCATAGGAACCACCACATGGTCTTATATCCAACTACCTCGGGAACCCCCCGGGGTCTTCCATGCAGGTATCACAAAGTCAACTAGCATACCAAATACTACACAATCAACTAGCATACTACATATATAAATGTTTGGCACGAGAACCCCCGCATGGTCTTCACACAATACATAGTGTATCAATAGCACATTAACAACAATCATCCCAACCAGATAAATGGGCCGGCATTGGTGCCTTAGACCCATTGGTAGGGTAAGTAGACTCACCTCTCGCACGTTGAACTGATAAGCTGAATTTAAATATGTCCCACACGCTGCTCCTTCTCAACTGCCCATAATCATTAGGTGATTAACTTGACAAAAACCCATAAATACCCTCAGGTCAACCCTGGTCAAATTATATGTTTGTAGTCAAGGTCAGTAGTCCATATTGAACTTCACTCATCGAGTATAATTAGCAACTTGTCGGGTTCCTTGCTTAACTCGTCAACTTGTTGTATCACCTGAGAGACTCATCGAGTTCCTTGATTCTCACGGCCGTAAACTCCCAACCGAAGACCCTTGACTGTGAACCCTTGGCTGTGAATGAGAAAACCATCCCGACTCGCCGAGTCACAAGTGTGACTCGACGAGTTCCCACGTATTCGGCCTGTCCAGTGGGATTTATGGTCCGAAAGTTCAAATCCATATTCTCCTAGTGGTAATACCACGTAAACTTTCCAACTTTACGTTCATACTAAGTCTCATAATGCTAAAACCACATCAACAAGCTTCTTACAAGTCCCAAATGCATGAATAAGAATTAGGGTGCACCAAGGAGACAACTTTATAACATTTGGGACCTAAGAGGACCCATATCTGGAACCATATCCTTGTGATAGGTCCAGATCCAAACTTGGTTCCATTTCCTCAAGGATGGTCATAATCCTCCAAAGGAAATCTAAGATCTTTAAGCTTTAAGGTAACAGATTAATACCTCAATAAGGTGCCCAACACGAAATAGATACTCGATCTAGTTCTCCTCCCTTGATACTTCCTCTTCAAGAAAATCTTCCCCAAAATACCAAAGACGAACTCCTAAATGCCCTCTCTCTTCACACACAAAAGGTTTGTGGCCCAGAACAGCTTTTAGGGTGTAAAAATGGAAGGCTATGAGGCAGCTAGTGATGATTATATAGGGGGAAAACCCCAAAATTAGGGTTTTCTCCCTGCAGAACTGACTCACCGAGTCAGTCCTTTCGACTCGCTGAGTTGGTCCCAATCCGTAACCACGATTAAATGCTTTAACTCGATGAGTTGGACTCCCAACTCGCCGAGTCCATGCACCACAACCCCAAAAAATTCTACCAAACCCAATAACACCTAGATCAGATGTTACAAGTCTCCCCCAATTGAACTAGACTTCGTCCTCGAAGTCTGCTTACAAAAACAAATCCAGGTAATGCTCCCGCATCACCTCTTCCGGCTCCCAAGTGATACGCCACCTTGCCCATCCGGTCCGAGATCCTGAACGGCGTGAAAACCGAGGCCCCGTATTGCCTCTCTTTCGAAACCTAATAATTCCTTTCTAGTGTGACACCTTCAGAAACACAAAATCCAAGAATGAACGAATTACTTGTAACCTAATCTCATCAGCTTCATCTAAAAGTTGAAGCCTCGAGGTGGTCTGTCTCCCTGAGAGACTGCCCACATTGAATTATCAACGAACTGGTTCCACCAGAAAACAAGTCTAAATAGAATACTTCCCACTTGCAATGCCTTGAGGCTTCGTAACAAACGAAATCACCAATCAACTACGACTACCGAATAACAAGCAATTCAACACACAAATCCCAAATCACTAAAGTCGCTCCTACCCCTCTTGCTGCCACATGGTTGTTTTCTAGAAGAATAACTCGGGACCTCCCTGGCCCAAACTTGTCTACCAACTATCGGGGACACCGTACACCTACCCAATTGCTGAGCCAAACCACACTTAGCAGTACCCTGCGACCTCCGAAGGATACCTCGTCTAACAATAACTACCCTATCTCCTTCCAGCCGATTGATCCAACTTGTAACGACCCAAAAAATTAAGGGTAAAAATTTCGTTTTTAATATAGCTAAAACATTGATACCACTTATGTCAAACATCTCAAATCACCATTAAGTAAAACGTCTATCAGAGTTCATCACCAAATCATTCGTTGCGGAATCGTAGGTGTGTGCACTGTGATCAATCCAAGCTCTTCACTTCCAAATCGATGATACATGAAACCAAAATTGTAAACCTTAAGCACAAAGCTTAGTGACTCCCCCAGAGCATACCCCACACACAATCCACATAACACATATCATGTTAGCTATAAAAGCTATCTCTACCACATAAGACCTGCATACAATCATATAAGGAAGCCACAGAAACCCTCCAAGGTCCTGCACCTAGTGCCACAGGAACCCCCACGTGGTCTTATCTTCCTTGGGAACCCCCACAAGGTCTTCCTGCCAAAAGATACATAACGCAAACTATACATCTAAACATATGATCTAAACATACAAACATACAAACATACAAGGATGCCCTGGAAACCCTCCAAGGTCTTACACCGGGTGCCACGGGAACCCCCACGTGGTCTTATCCTGGGAAGCCATGGGAAGACCCACATGGTCTTATATCCAACTGCATTGGGAACCCCCCAGGGTCTTCCATGCAAGTATCACAAAGACAACTAGCATACAAAACACTACACAATCAAGTAGTATACTGTAACGCCCGCAGATCCGGGCTAGTCAATTTAGAGGCAATAGGGGTCGAAAACGACTTTTCGACAAAAAGATTATTTAGAATAAATAATCTTAACCAAGTTGTAGAAGATGTCACAGGGTTTCCGTACATATAAAGAACGCCGAAATCCGAGTTATAACGAAGAAGTTATGACCCGTCGAAGTTTCGCGTCGGAACCGGCACGGCGCCGGGAAGCGTAAATAGTAAATTTATGATAGAGCGAGATTCAGATTTAGCGCTCTAAACGAAAGTCGTAGAATATGTTAAACTAAGAACTTCGATAAAAAGAACGCCCAAATCTGACTTCGTATGAAGAAGTTATGATTTTTCGAAGTTTCGGATTAGCAGTGTACAGTCCGAAATTCGAATATTAGATCGAGCGATTTTTAGCCGACACAACCTAAACGAGAATTGACGATCTCATTATTAGTAGCGTAACAATAAAAATACAGACGAAAATGGACATCGGATGAAGAAGTTATGAGATTATAACGGACCAATCCTGTCCCGGCCTGTTAAAAATATAACTTTAAAAATAAATTCAAAATTAGCCGAAGGAGTCTAAACGAAAGTTGTAGAGTGCGTCTCCACCTATGCATGGATATAAAGAACGTCAAAACGGAGTTCGTATGAACGAGTTAAAAATTATAATAGCATATTTACGTATTAAAATAAAGTATAAATCATATATACGTACACATATATATACATATGTATATATCATTAGAAAGGTATCGACGATGCGGTCATTATAAGACTAATGTTGAGTTCTTTCGACATTAGTTTAGTACAAATATCTTTAAATCTATTTAAAATAGTATTATAAAGGGGTGTTTAGTTGTTTATATAACTATAAGGTCATTAAGTAATTATGGGGGGTAGTTTTTGTAAATTCAATTACTATAAATAAGAGGCTTGGGCTCTCATATTTCTTGCACCATTCTCTTGATTCAAGAGTCTTTCTCTCCTTATCCCCCGAGCATTTCGATCCCTCGTGATTCGACTTCTCTTTCTGTAGTTTTAGTATAGTAAGGTGAGCGCTGAAGCGCTGCACGAATCTTTCTTAGAAAAATTCAGCGACAAAGTTCTGCCCCTACAGAGCCCGACTCCTAGCTAAAATCCCCTTGTAAGTAAGTTATGCTTACCCTATTTTAAATATAGTTTATATTTAAAATTAGTATTGTTATTATAAATTTATAATAAATATTTGAGCTATTATTATGACTTATATAAGTGTCGTTATAATATCTTTTTAACTACTCGCGATACGGGGAATCTGGTTTAAAGGGCCGCATAGGGTTGTTGGATTTCAGAAGTGCTATATGCCAAAATGGTCCTGCCCTCCGGTGTTTTAAGTCTGGCCCCTGTCTGTACATAGTGGTTGGAAAGTATTGTTTAAACGCTTATATAATAATAATAAGACTAATAATTAGTCACGGTAATATTAGACTAAAATCTAGTGGTAATAATACTAGGTTTCGTCGAAGGAAATTATTTTAAAGTAAACGAAGCGCTGTCCGAGTACCGAGTCACCACCTTCTCAAGTGAGTGCATAGTTACTTTCATCTTACACATAGATATGAAGTATTTTATATAAACTACGTGCTATGTGTGCACATTATCTAAATACTTGCTGTCTATGCTGGTTGAACGTTTTATACATGTCTTAAAGGACTTAAACTGTATATGTATTTTATATATACGAAAATGTTGGGTATGAGATGGGTAGATGAATGATGAGAGATAGAAGATGACGTGAGTATACATTGGCAGCTACAGACTTAGTGCCTATGGGACAAACACCGGTAGCTATGGACTTAGTACCTTTTAGACGTTGGTAGCTATGGATTTAGTACCTGTAGGAATTGGTAGATATGGACTTAGTACCTGTTGAACATTGGTAGCTATGGACTTAGTACCTATTAGATAAAGACTGGTAGCTATGGATTTAGTACCCGATGAATAGACTATAGCAGCTATGGAATTAGTGCTTTATGAACGAACATTGGCAGCTATGGATTTAGTGCCAGTCCCATAACCCTGGAAGTAAGGGACTTCGGAATAAACGAATGTAGGATAGATGACTCTTAGGTTAAATCCTTAAAGAGTAAAGAAGATAATGGGGATGGGTAATTGGGTTGATTGTTTGATTGAACATAATAATTATATTATTGTGGGTTGAAAACCCTATGTACTCACCAGGTTTCCCAACCTGACCCACTCAGTTTATGTATATCACAGGTGACGAAGTGAAGTGACATTACACTGAGCGATTTAAAAGAGATGTAGATCACTAGTGTAAATCATTGTAAGTTCTGTTTATGCTTATGTTTCGGTATTAACGATGACATCTCAAACATTTTAAAATGAAATAAATACGTTTCTTCGAAAATGTTTTAATAACGTATTTACCATGTTTTTCTGGGAACAAATTCCGCAACCTTTTTATAAAATGAAGTACTTTGATTTTTATAAAGCATAAACAAAATCGGTCTTTTTTTGGCCGTGATTTTGGGGATGTCACAGTTGGTATCAGAGCATTTGTTTAAGCGAACTAGGAATATGGATTTATTTCTAGACTTAAACTTAGAATGCTAAGCGATGATTGTGAGGTGTGAGCACTAGCTTATTTTAGGAATTGTGCCTAAAATGCTTTTATGTGCTAAATGCTTTGTGCATGATATGTTGTTAATTGTTCGGATCTATGGTCTGTTGCCGACCGGATCTGGAAACCTTATGTGTTTAGGATTCTAAACGTACGACTATGGTATTAGAACTAGCATGTAAATGTTTCGGAGTGATAAGGATGATTTAAACGTCAAGTAAAGGTCTAAATTCACCTTATTCGGTGTATAGATCGAGATGGTAAGGACCCGTAGCGGAAACGTAAACGCAAATGGGAACAGGAACCAACCCCAGTGGTTCAGCAAATACCTGTTGTAGAAGAAGTTGCGCCTGAGCCAGTCACCATGGCTGGAGTTCAAGCCATGATTCGGGCTATGTTGGCTGAACAAAGGGAAGAAATGAGACGGATGTTGAATAGGGACGAACCTACTATGCCCATTGAGCAACCCGAATTGATTCCCGAGCAATCTGAGGAAGGGAACTACAGCCGTCAAGTGAGTCAAGTGGGGACTCAAGGTGAGCAAAGGGATGGCCCAGAAGGGAGAAACAACAAGGATGGGCGGATGTACAAGAACTTCTTGGGTGCGAAACCACCAAGCCTCTCAGGAAGCCCAAAGCCGGTTGAGGTTATGGATTGGATCTCTGAGATGGAGATGGTGTTTGAGAGCTGCAGCTGTAATGAGAAACAGAAGACTGTCTTTGCAGTAAGACAGCTGAAAACTGGAGTCTTGAGCTAGTGGAAGCTATTGGCAGATACGATGCCATGAGGAGAAGCCTTAAGGATGTCGTGGGAAGAGTTTTTGGAACAGTTGAAAATGCAGTACTGCTCGGAGGTAGATCTGATAGACCTAAACAACGAGTTTCAGAACCTAAAGAAAGGGAAGATGAGTGTTGATGAGTATGCCACCGCATTTACCGAGAGGATGAAGCTATTTCCCTACTTGGTGCCTACTGAACTCTCCAAGATTGATAGGTTTGCTAACGGACTGCCCACTGACTTTGGTCCAATGGTCAAAATGGCAACTACCTTAAAAGCAGCTATTAGGGCAGCTAAGAACGTAGAGGCCCAGATAAGAGAAAAGGGTCTAGAAAAAGATAAGGCAGGAGAGAAGCGAAAGTTTGAGGGATCTTCGAGGTCGAACAAGGAAAGAAAATTCTCAAAACTCGGAGGAGCAGATGGAGGTGAAACAAGATGGTGTGATAAATACAAGAAGAAGCATGGTGGGAAGTGCAATGAAGAAGTGACTTGTTACAAGTGTGGGAGGATGGGTCACTATTCCAAAGACTGCACACATAATGACAAAGTATGCTACGGATGTGGAGGCAAGGGGCACATGTCCAGAGACTGCCCAAGGAAAAATAAAGCAGCAAGACCAGAAACGCCACCAAGGCCAAGGGCATTTCACATGATCCTCGACGAAGCAGAGAACCATGCGAGGAATCAAGAATGAGGACTTCTTACCCGAAGATCAGATTATGCAGTAGCCATAGTTTTGTATGATGTAGCCTAGTAGAGGCATAGTCTAGGGTGAACTTGAACACCTATGTAATCGTTTCAAGAATTAATATAAAACCTTCGTTTTGTTATCTGATGTGTTGAATGATTGTATGATTTGCTGCATGGTGACTTGGGAAACTGCGAGACAATACTTGGGACGAGTATGAGTAGGTGTGAATGCTAGTAGAGGCCTATACTACCGGAAGCACAGGACTCACACTTGGATCAGGGAAAGTCACAAGGTTACCAAGAAGCTAGTAATTGATTTCGTTTTATTCAAGTGTGTTGTTACCATCGTTTCGGTAATGACTAAGAAGATTGTTGATATTCCGACCCTAGTGGTCATATCGAATCGAGTCCGACTACGATGAGTATGTTGTGTGGCTCAGAGGACCAAGTTTGATGTAGCGTCCGAATTAAACCAAATGGTTGAAATCAAAGCGATCAATAGAAGTATCGCACTCGTTGTTAAAGAAGTTGGTGGCTAGAAATGCCTAATGTTAAAGTGTGATTATATCACATTAGAACATGAAGGAAGGCATAGTCTGTTTTAGAATTTAACTCTAAGAGACCTAAGTCTAAGTGTTGCAACATACGATGATAGGTCATTAGCATATGACACATCGATCTATAATAGTAATAAAAGAACTTATCTCAAGTCCGTATCCAGCAAGGATCGAGATTGTGACTTGAAGGTCATAATTTGGAGTCTAACCTGAGGTAGAGAGCAGGTGCACGATCGAGTACTCTTACAGTCAATGAGTTTAAGAGATAGAATTGAAGGAATGTAGAAGTTATAATTATTACCTAGGATGAAGAGATGACGTATGGAGTCATTATATGACCCTGTTTCGTTGATGATTCCGGGACATAATCATCCAAAGGGGGAGATAATTGTAACGCCCGCAAATCCGGGCTAGTCAATTTAGAGGCAATAGGGGTCGAAAACGACTTTTCGACAAAAAGATTATTTAGAATAAATAATCTTAACCAAGTTGTAGAAGATTTCACAGGTTTCCGTACATATAAAGAACGCCGAAATCCGAGTTATAACGAAAAAGTTATGACCCGTCGAAGTTTCGCGTCGAAACCGGCACGGCGCCGGGAGCGTAAATAGTAAATTTATGATAGAGTGAGATTTAGATTTAGCGCTCTAAACAAAAGTCGTAGAATATGCTAAACTAAGAACTTCGATAAAAAGAACGCCCAAATCTGACTTCGTATGAAGAAGTTACGATTTTTCGAAGTTTCGGATTAGCAGTGTACAGTCCGAAATTCGAATATTAGATCGAGCGATTTTTAGCCGACACAACCTAAACGAGAATTGAAGATCTCATTATTAGTAGCGTAACAATAAAAAGACAGACGAAAATGGACATCGGATGAAGAAGTTATGAGATTATAACGGACCAATCCTGTCCCGGCCTGTTAAAAATATAACTTTAAAAATAAATTCAAAATTAGCCGAAGGAGTCTAAACAAAAGTTGTAGAGTGCGTCTCCACCTACGCATGGATATAAAGAACGTCAAAAACGGAGTTCGTATGAACGAGTTACAAATTATAATAGCATATTTACGTATTAAAATAAAGTATAAATCATATATACGTACACATATATATACATATGTATATATCATTAGAAAGGTATCGACGATGCGGTCATTATAAGACTAATGTTGAGTTCTTTCGACATTAGTTTAGTACAAATATCTTTAAATCTATTTAAAATAGTATTATAAAGGGGTGTTTAGTTGTTTATATAACTATAAGGTCATTAAGTAATTATGGGGGGTAGTTTTTGTAAATTCAATTACTATAAATAAGAGGCTTGGGCTCTCATATTTCTTGCACCATTCTCTTGATTCAAGAGTCTTTCTCTCCTTATCCCCCGAGCATTTCGGTCCCTCGTGATTCGACTTCTCTTTCTGTAGTTTTAGTATAGTAAGGTGAGCGCTGAAGCGCTGCACGAATCTTTCTTAGAAAGATTCAGCGACGAAGTTCTGCCCCTACAGAGTCCGACTCCTAGCTAAAATCCCCTTGTAAGTAAGTTATGCTTACCTTATTTTAAATATAGTTTATATTTAAAATTAGTATTGTTATTATAAATTTATAATAAATATTTGAGCTATTATTATGACTTATATAAGTGTCATTATAATATCTTTTTAACTACTCGCGGTACGGGGAATCTGGTTTAAAGGGCCGCATAGGGTTGTTGGATTTCAGAAGTGCTATATGCCAAAATGGTCCTGCCCTCCGGTGTTTTAAGTCTGGCCCCTGTCTGTACATAGTGGTTGGAAAGTATTGCTTAAACGCTTATATAATAATAATAATAAGACTAATAATTAGTCACGGTAAATATTAGACTAAAATCTAGTGGTAATAATATTAGGTTTCGTCGAAGGAAATTATTTTAAAGTAAACAAAGCGTTGTCCGAGTACCGAGTCACCACCTTCTCAAGTGAGTGCATAGTTACTTTCATTTTACACATAGATATGAAGTATTTTATATAAACTACGTGCTATGTGTGCACATTATCTGAATACTTGCTGTCTATGCTGGTTGAACGTTTTATACATGTCTTAAAGGACTTAAACTGTATACGTATTTTATATATACGAAAATGTTGGGTATGAGATGGGTAGATGAATGATGAGAGATAGAAGATGACGTGAGTATACATTGGCAGCTACAGACTTAGTGCCTATGGGACAAACACCGGTAGCTATGGACTTAGTACCTTTTAGACGTTGGTAGCTATGGATTTAGTACCTGTAGGAATTGGTAGATATGGACTTAGTACCTGTTGAACATTGGTAGCTATGGACTTAGTACCTATTAGATAAAGACTGGTAGCTATGGATTTAGTACCCGATGAATAGACTATAGCAGCTATGGAATTAGTGCTTTATGAACGAACATTGGCAGCTATGGATTTAGTGCCAGTCCCATAACCCTGGAAGTAAGGGACTTCGGAATAAACGAATGCAGGATAGATGACTCTTAGGTTAAATCCTTAAAGAGTAAAGAAGATAATGGGGATGGGTAATTGGGTTGATTGTTTGATTGAACATAATAATTATATTATTGTGGGTTGAAAACCCTATGTACTCACCAGGTTTCCCAACCTGACCCACTCAGTTTATGTATATCACAGGTGACGAAGTGAAGTGACATTACACTGAGCGATTTAAAAGAGATGTAGATCACTAGTGTAAATCATTGTAAGTTCTGTTTATGCTTATGTTTCGGTATTAACGATGACATCTCAAACATTTTAAAATGAAATAAATACGTTTCTTCGAAAATGTTTTAATAACGTATTTACCATGTTTTTCTGGGAACAAATTCCGCAACCTTTTTATAAAATGAAGTACTCTGATTTTTATAAAGCATAAACAAAATCGGTCTTTTTTGGCCGTGATTTTGGGGATGTCACATATACTACATATATAATTGTTTGACATGGGAACCCCCGCATGGTCTTCGCATAATACATAGTGTATCAATAGCATATTCGTAACAATCATCCCAACTAGATAAATGGGTCGGCCTTGGTGCCTTAGACCCATTGGTATGGTGAGAAGACTCACCTCTCAAATGTTGAACTGATAAGCTAAATTTGGATATGTCCCGTATGCTGCTCCTTCTCAACTGCACATAATCATCAGGTCCTTAACTTGACACAAACCTATAAATACCCTTAGTTCAATCCTGGTCTAATTCTATGTCTTTAGTCAAGGTCAATAGTCCATATTAACCTTGACTCGTCGAGTACAATTAGCCACTCATCGGGTTCCTTGCTTAACTCGTCAACTCGCCGAGTCACCCGAGAGACTCGTTGAGTTCCTTGATGTTCATGACCGTAAACTCCCAACCGAACACCCTTGACCGTGAACCGTTGGCCGTGAACCCTTGGCCTTGAATGAGAAAACCCTCCCGACTCGCTGAGTGACAAGAGCGACTCGATGGGTTGCCACGTATTCAACCTTTCCAGTGGGATTTAAGGTCCCAAACTGCATATCCATATTCTCCTAGTGATAATACCACTTAAAGTTTCCAACTTTACGTTCATACTAAGTCTCATAATGCAAAAACCACATCAACAAGCTTCTTACAAGTCCCAAATGCAAGAATAAGAATTAGGGTGCACCAAGGAAACAACTTTATGACATCTGGGACCTAAGAAGATCCAGATCTGGAACCATATCCTTGTAATAGGTCCAGATCCAAACTTGGTTCCATTTCCTCAAGGATGGCCATAATCTTCCAAAAGAAATCTAATTACTTTAAGCTTTAAGGTAACAGATTAATACCTCAATAAGGTGCCCAACACGAAATAAATACTCGATCTAGTGCTCCTTCCTTGATACTTCCTTTTCAAGCTCGAAATCCTCCCCAAAATCCCGAAGACAAGCTCCCAAATGCTCTCTCTCTCGCTCTTCACACACACAAAAGGTTTGCGGCCGAGAACAGCTTCTAGGGTGTAAAAATGGAAGGCTATGAGGCAGCTAATGATGTTTATATATGGGGAAAACCCAAATTAGGGTTTTCTCCCTACAATACTGACTCGTCGAGTCAGCCCTTCTAACTCGCCGAGTCGTTCCTGATCCATTACCACGATTAAATGCCTCCACTCAACGAGTTGGACTCCCAACTCGCCGAGTCCATGCATCGCAACCCTAAAAAATTCAACCAAACCCAATAATACCTGAATCAGATGTTACAATCTCCAATGAAGTTCTTCAGCCATATTGCCTCCTTTGCTGCCTCGCTCACTGCTATGTACTCTGATTCGCAAGTTAAATCAGCTACTATCTCCTGCTTTGAACTTTTCCAAGTTATTGCTCCTCTATTCAAGGTAAATACCCGGGACGACTGAAAGTGGAATTTGTCTCTGTCGGTCTGAAAGCTGGCATCACTATACCCCACCACTCTCAAGTCATCACTCCCACCAAGGGTAAGGACCCAGTCCTTTGTCCTCCGCAGGTACTTAAGAATGTTCTTCACTGCAGTCCAGTGAGCATTTCCCGGATTCCCCTGATATCTGCTAACCATGCTCAAAGCAATGGCCACATCAGGCGAATACAAGTCATATCATACATGCTCGAGCCAACTGCGGAAGCATATGGTATTCGACTCATCTCAGTTATCTCAGCCTCTGTATTCGGACTTTGAGTTTTACTCAGTTTGGCATTACTTTGGATTGGTAAGTCACTTTTCTTGGAATCCATCATGCTGAATCTTTTCAACATTATTTCCAAGTAGGTACTTTGACTAAGTCTAATTAGTCTCATACTCCTGTCTCTCAATATCCTTATCCCAAGAATATAGGCAGCTTGTTTGATGTCCTTCATACCGAAACACTTCCCAAGCTAGGACTTAACCTCCTATAAGGTTGGGATGTCATTTCCTATGAGTAGTATCTCGTCCACATACAATACCAGAAAGTTAACTATGCTTTCACTAGCTTTGACATATATACAGGACTCATCCTTGCTCGTCGAAAATCCAAACTCTTTGACTTTCTCATCGAAACAAAGATTCCATCTGCAAGATGCTTGTTTCAATCCATAAATGGATTTCTCAAGCTTACACCCTCCATTAGGTTACTTTGAATCAAGAAAACCCTCTGGCTGACTCATGTAAACATCCTCAACCAACTTTCCATTAAGGAAAGCGGTTTTGACCTCCATTTGCCATATTTCATAATCATGAAATGTAGCTATGGCTAGCATAACCCTAATAGACTTAATCTTTGCTACTAGTGAGAAGGTCTCATCATAGTCAACCCTCGGAGTTTGATTAAAGCCCTTCGCAACCAGTTGCACCTTGTATGTGTGTACTTTCCCATCCATGTCGGTCTTTTTCTTGAAGATCCATTTGCACCCGCCTGTCTTACAAGCCAGTACAGTGTCAACCAAATTCCAAAATTGATTATCATACATAGACTGAATCATGCTGTCCATAGCCTCTTTCCATTTGTAGACTTGGGGCTTGCCATGGCTTCCTGGTAGTTTTTAGGTTCATCCAAATTTACCAGTGTGTTATCACTGATAAATGTATCACCTTCTGAAGTAATATGGAAACCATAAAACTCAGGTGGAACTCTAACTCTACTGGAACACCTCAGAGGTAACACTCGTCAATCAGCTCAACAGGAGTTTCCTCCTCAAGTTGATCGCTAGTGTTTGAGGTTCCTTCACCGCTTGAATCTTGAACCTCTTCAAGGTCAATTTGCCTCCCACTGTCTCCTTCGCCTATGAGCTCTCTCTTGTGAAATACTTTTCTCTTCGCACGAAGACAACATTGTCACTCAGTCTGTAGAAGAGATGACCAAAGGAGTTCTATGGGAAGCTGAGGAAAATACACCGCTCACTCCAAGGTTCGAGCTTGTCATGAGTCTCGCACTACACGAAAGCCTCGCAACCCTAAACAATGATGTGTGATAACAAGCGAACCTTCTATGTCCACATCATGTGAGGTTTTTTGGCAACCTTTTTAGTTGGGAATAGATTAAGGATATGGGCAGCGATCTCTAAGTCATACCCCCAGAATGAGATAGGTAATGAAGCTCAACTCATCATGGAATGAACCATGTCCAACAAGGTTCGATTACGCCTCTCAGCCACACCATTAAGTTGTGGTGTCCTCGGTGGTGTCAACTGTGAAACTATTCCACATTCCTTAAGATAGTCAAGGAACTCGATACTAAGATACTCACCACCCCGATCGGATCAGAACATCTTTATCTTCCTGCCCAACTGACTTGTCACAACTAGAAATTTGTGTCTTGTAATCACTACACTCAAGAAAAATGTAGAATCAAAAACTTAAAAGCATGTATGATGCTTACTCTATGACAACAAAATTTCAATCCAATACACCATACAAGTACTACAAATAGTCAACAAGCAATTGGAAACCCTAGAAGTCCTTGTTTAAGTCCATTTTGGACTAGGACTTTCTTATTGGACTCAATGGACCAATAAGCTTCCAATTTGACTATCATGGGCTTAGAACCTAAATGGGCTCTAATTGGACCCACTTTCATTTATTTCAACATTTTGGGCCATATTGGGCCTAGAATGGAATAAATTAAATATTATGAACCATTATGAACCATAATTAACCAAAACTAGCCTAACAATGTATAAAAATCACACTTATATTTTATAGGGCCAACAATCATCAAACCTAACTCTAATATGGGCTTAAGGGCATTAAAGCCCAATACTCTCTTTTTCTTTCAAAATCTCGGCCCAATAACCCAACATGGAAGAGGGTTGACTTTCACTTGACACCTCATTATTATCTCTTGCTTCTCCATGCAACATATCCCATGCTTCCATGCAAATCACCTCAAGGTCTATTTCTTCCTCTCTCTCTCATTCTCGGCCGATTCCAAACACACACACACACACAATTCTCTCACAAATCTCTCAAGGAAACTCCCTCCACTCTTCATCAAGATCTCGAATTTTAGAAGGTTTTTCAAGATAAAATTTCCACAAATTCTTCATCTAAGGTAAGATTATGCTTGGATCTATGATCTAGATTCTTTGTTTTATCAAACATCTCTTTCTAATCCATGCAAAAATCATGATCACTCTCTTAGAAACTCCCTAAGTTCGAAATCAACAAGGGAAGACTTTTTAGAGCCGAAAACAACATCAAACTTCTTCCAATCTTCTCCAAAACCGAAACCCAACTCAAGGTGAGCTTCATACCCCCTATTTTTCGGTTTTTATAAGTTTTGTGGGGAGGGGGAATACAAGCAAATGTGTAGATCTATGAGTATATGTATGCTTTGTATGATTTCTATGTTTACTTACATGTTCTTGTGTGATTATGGTGTTGAAACTAGTCAAAAAGTCCTTAAAATCGAGATTTGCATTAGGATGTATGAAACAAGTGTTAAACATATTATTACACACAAATCATTTCTAGAAAAATAACCAAGTTGGTTAATATGAACTCCTTGGGCTAAAAACCCCATTTTTGGACTCAAAATGTTAAAAATATAAGGTTAAAGGGCCCAAAATGACAAAATACAAATTCTGATGGATGAAATGAGTCAAAACAGTTTCAATAATGTATTTTCTTGGAAATATTCTCTTTGAAGGATTAAATGTGAAATTTTTAAGCATAATGGGCCAAAAATGAATTTTCGGCCCAATAAAGCCCAATATGCAAGATTTTCAAATTAGAGGGGCTGCAACTGTGATTTTCTGTAAAACAGGGGACCACTAGTGCTGCAAGTCCATTTCAAGGGTTAAAAATGCTTTTCATATTTAAAAGGGACCAAAGATGCAAAAAATTTCTATTTTGGGCCAAAAGTGTATAAACTGCGAAAATAAGGGTTTCAGCCGAGAAAAATTTCATTTGATGGACTAAAACTGTTTTTCAAATAACTTTGAGCTGAAAAATAACTTTTCTACAAGTTTTGATACTAAAGAGTCAAGAAAAATGGTTTGAGGACTAAAATAGAAATATTCTTTATACAAAGGGTTAAAAGTGTAAATTACCCAAAAGCAAGGGGCTGCAAAAATGAAATATTCTAATGTTTTAACAATAAATCAGACATGATCAAATACTAGCACCTCGACTATCGGCGAATTATAATACACCTTTAACACCAAAAATCGTTATCAAACGAATTGATTCGGTCTCGAATCAATAATGAATCCGAAATTACTAACACGACGAAACTTCAATACACACGCGGAAATTTCAGGAAGTCAATACACACGTGAGAATACACCAGACGGTGATACACCGTCTTTGGGCCCGAAAGTTTCAAATCGTGTTTGTTGGGCCTAGCTAGCCCAATAGCATGATCTTTAGGCCCGAAGGAAACTCGCTTACATGTAGTTGGGTCTTATATGACCTAATTTCGTGTAAAAGGACTTTTACAGGCTTTGTGTTGTTGGACCCCAAGGGCCCTCTGGTGCTGCTAGTAAAGTCGATAATTCACCAAATGCGAGTCGGGCTAAGGGCCCTTCGCATTCACGATAGCCTTGAACGACTTATGGAAAATATCGGGGCTTCGCACCCTCTTTTCCTCCTCGGTTGTGGGGCTACAAGAAGTCCGGGTGTTTGGATTAAGTGAATAGTGCGAGCGACGCCTAAGGGATCGTTTGTATGGTTGTAAACTAGTCATTTTCATTAATGTGTGTTTATAACAATTCACAATCCATAATTAATCCAACGTCACCGTGATTCAACGAATACACCTGTCGTAACGAAATAACAAGATATAAATCATTTGATGCAAAGTATTAGGAAAACATCGGGTTTTCCTAGGGTTTTCAATTAATAAACCTACGAGTTACAAACTGAGTTTTACAAATTGTACTTTTACATTTATAGAAACAAACAAGCATACTTACGGATCTTCACACTTTTATACTATGCTCTTTTCAGAAAATATCGGATTTTCTGGTGATTTTCAAAACAATACAAACCACTATATTCCAAACATTACTTATGAACTCACCAACATTTCATATGTTGACGTTTTTCAAAATACTTGTATTCTCAAGTAACAGGTAAATCTAAAAGGAAAAATGTACTCAGTAACGTCTTGCTGTTGTTTTAATTAGTATCGAACAATTTACTTTTGGGCATGTAATATTATGGATCAATGTACTGAATGTAAACGCTACCAGTTGTAATATTCCAATGCTTGGTAATGTATGATGTTATGTTTCATGTATATTCATTGTGATGGTATTCAATTGAGTCACAATAGCCCTCAGACGTTTCCGCCGTCTGGTTCGGGGGTGTGACATGATTCTCCACTTCATGTTTAAACTCTTTGAATCTTTCTAAGGTTTCTTACTTATGATTGATTAAGTACACATTGCCATATCTACTGTAATCATCAGTAAAAGTCACATAAAAGCGCTTAGCATCCCTTGTGGCTGTTTTGAAGGGCCCACACACATCGGTGTGTGTGACATCCAACAAACCTTAACACCTTTCACAAGTACCAGTGAACGGTGATTTGGTCATCTTTCTAAGTAAGCAAGATTCACAAGTGTCATCCAACCTTAAGTCGAATGACTCCAAAACTCCAGCCTTTTGGAATTGGCCTATGCACTTCTTGCTGACATGTCCAAGACGACACTGCCACAAGCATGCATTATCCAATTCATTGGAAGAATCAATGTGGAACACATTATTTCCTATGTTTTCTACAACCATCATAATTTCAAATACACCATTACAAGGAAATGCTTTAAAATAAAAAACACCATTATAATAATTATTAATAGCACCAATTTCATTATCAAATGAAAAACTAAAACCTTGTTTGTATAAACCATGAAAGGAAATAATATTTCTTGCCATTTCAGCGGGTAGCAACAATTATTCAAATCTAACTCTAACCCACTACTAAGAAATAAAGACTAAACTCCAATCTTAGTGATAGGTGAAACCTTCCTATTCCCCATGATCAAGTTTATCTTCTCGTGCTCCACATCCTTACTTCTTTTTAGTCCCTGCACATCAGAACAAATGTGAAATCTACAACCTGTATCAAGGACCCAAGAACAAGAATGTGATGAGTTATTAGACAGAATAGTATAAATACCTACATGGGTGGCGTTAACCTTCCCATATTTAACATCCTGCAAGTACTTGGAAAAACTTCACTTCCAATGCCCTTTCTCATGACAATAGAAACACTTTGCTTCCTTAGAAATGGTAGAGGGAGCAGCAAAACCATCCTTGGTCCCACTTGAAGAGGATCCATCAAGAGACTTTCCCTTGCGGCTCTTAGATGGATCCTTCCTCTTCTTCCCCTTCCCTTGTCTAATTTCCAGAACAGGGGCAGTGGTAGGAGTAGTAACAACCAATTTACCTTTGAGAGTGCTGAACGACTACTTTCAGCAGTCCTCAAAATCCCTTGAAGTTTACTAAGTGTGACCTCCTCCTTGTTCATATGCTAGGTCATGCAGAACTGATCATAACATGGAGGTAAGGAGTGTAAAATGATATCTATAGCCAGCTCCTCTTTGTAGTTCACATTCAATTTTAGCAAACGGTCCACAAACCTTTGCATTTTCTTCAACTGGGCCGTGATGGGTTCACCATCCTTCACCTTAGTTGTTATCATGGAAGAGATAATTTCATACCTCTATTGACGAGCACTCTGATGGTATCTTACCATCAGGTCCTGGTCCATCTCAAAAGGGTAGAAGTCCTTATAGGACTTTTGGAGTTCAGTTGTCATGGTGGCCAATATGATACAAAACACCTTGGTAGCATCCTTCTCATGAGTCCTAAACTCAGCGATCTCCTCAGCAGTAGTAGAAGACTCATCGATTTCCTTTAGTTCCTTGTCTAGGACATATTCCTTGTCCTCATAGCGAGTGACCATCCTGGTGTTCCTAATTCAATCATTGAAGTTAGAACCATCGAAGATAACTCTCCCACATAAGTTCATGAGAGAAGAAGCTAGTAGGGTTTTAGCTAGAAGTAGTGTTGGAAGACATCTGAAAAGAAAGAATGACAAAGTTTAGATTAGATAAAAGTCTTTAATATAACTCCCAAATGAAGTATTAAGGCTAGAACCCAACACAATATTTTACAAATTGGAAGAAGGATGTCATAATCCAACTTACAAAATATTTGAAGGTAGGTAAATGATGATTTACCAATCTCCACCATGAAAAACAAAATAGAATAGTAAGTTTTAATTGGATTGAAATTCCTAGATTCCTTTGAGATTCATTGAACTATTCAATGGCATGTTTAAATCTCGATTATGCCCTTCAGGTTTGTGACTGGGATATCGAGGATCACAAACAAGGTGTGAATAACAATGCAAATTAACTTGGCACACTCGATGTCATTTATCACCTAATCAATGTGCCGGTTAACCACACACGCTCCACTGATCTATGACAAACATCCAACCACCCTTTTCCACCTTGCTAGTCCAAGTTAATGTGTCGGTTAACCACACACACTCCATTAACGACTTGGCAAGGTGCAAAGTGTAATTTCATGGATTAGCATCAATTTCAT
Source organism: Lactuca sativa (assembly GCF_002870075.4). NCBI lineage: Eukaryota > Viridiplantae > Streptophyta > Magnoliopsida > Asterales > Asteraceae > Lactuca > Lactuca sativa. The sequence continues at coordinate 197,156,778 of NC_056626.2, read as the reverse complement.
ATTATTCCTAAGGTAACTAAGATTGGGAATTTAATAAAACATTTAGTTACTTTATAATTTTCATTCTACTTTTAACGAGAATTAATGTCCTATCCTACCCGTTCAGCTAACGACCCTCCACCACTCAAGGATGTGGTGTGTGAGAGTGGACACCCATTAAACTGCCATTTTATAGGCAGTAACCTTATACCCCCTTATAGACCAACTTTATGAATGAGGCATACTAATGGTAAGACTGACTTGTCTTATACATATATATATATATATATATATATATATATATATATATATATATATATATATATATATTGTTAAACTTATAATATATAATAGTATAAGGGTTCAATTTTAAACTTTTAAAATTCTAGGGTTTGGAATTAAAGTGTTCATAAGTGTGACTTTACAAATTCCAAAACTTGAGGACAAGTTTTGACACTATTCAAAACTTTTCATTTTCTTAAATTATTTGTTTAATGAATTTTAAACAAAAGAGTTTTGGTTTTCCATAACTTGAGGACAAGTTATGGAGTCCATTAAAACCATTTAGACCATTAATTTAGTTGACATATTAATCAAATAAAGCATGCATGATCTAAATAAACTCTTAAGCATAAGGTAATTCATATCATCAATCTTCAAGAAATTAGCCTAGTCATATAATCTAATACAAATCTTAAAATTATAACAATTACCTTTTAATTGGACAAGCATGGTCATTACCTTATGAAAAAACAAATTTCATGGTTTAAAAAACAGTTTGGGGTAATGATCCTAATCCAATTTCTTGCCAAAACTCGAAAATATGCACTCTAGACCACCAACTCGATGAGTACATGAACTAGACTCGTCGAGTTGGTCATTTTCTGATGGGACTCGGCGAGTTCACTGGATAGAATGCAGAAATTCAATTTTTCCAATTTTGAAAACCAATAAAACATCAAGTATAATAGAAAACAATCCTAGGCTTTGATACCACAGATGGGTTTTGAGCATCCTAACAACCTTAAGGTGTACATACAACCCTAAATGATTTGGATCTATGTTTTGTCTAATTATACATGCAAATTTGATTTTCCAAAGCATTTCCTTAACTAGCATACAAACATGGGTACTTGAATAACAAAACTAGTTAGATGACATACCTTTTCTTATAGCTTGATTCCTTGGACTTTAAAGAGCCTAGCACCCCAAATGTGATGCCTCAAATGCTTCACACAACACCACCAACAATGGAGGACTTGAGAGAGAATGTCTTGCCCTCAAAATCGGCTATACCTCTTCCTAGACTACTTAGGTCCCAATTTTAGGAGCCAAGGGGTTTCTTATATATTGTGGCAAAACTAGGGTTACACCATGTAAATCCTAATGTGCATTACCATCCATATTCCTTAGGCTCCATGGGTTTAAAACCTCCATGGATCATCCATGGGTTGTGACATTGGTTTAGCCCAACCTAAAGAATCATGGATCGTTGGCCCACACCATAAGAATTAATGATTTACCAAATCAACCCCTTATATTTAATTAATCCTTTTGATCACAAAATTAATTTCAAATTAATTCTTGATCAATACTAATTAAATAATATGATTTCAGATTAATATATTAGAACTTATAATATATATTAATAAATAATAAATATCATCTTCTCAAAAGTCCATCCTTACAAATTTTTCTGGTACCATGCAACCTAAATGGAACATGCTACTCTCGGGTCAGGTACATACCAATTATAATTATTGGCCTAGACACTAAATCCAACATGGACTATGATGAGACCTTCTCAGTAGTGTCCAACATCAAGTCTATTAGGGTTATGTTTGCTATGGCTACATTTCATGATTATGAAATTTGGCAGATAGATGTCAAAACTGCTTTCTTTAACGGGAGGCTGGCTGAAGATGTTTACATGTGTCATCCAGAAGGTTTTGTAGATGCTAAATACCCCAATAGAGTGTGAAATCTTGAGAAATCCATTTATGGATTGAAACAAGCGTCTCGCAGATGGAATCTTTGATTCGGTGAGAAAGTCAAAGAATTTGATTTTTGAGAAGCGAGGATGAGTCATGTATGTATGTCAAGGATAATGGGAGTATAGTTAGCTTTCTAACTTTGTTTGTTGATGACATACAGCTCATAGGAAACGACATCCCGACCTTGCAGGAGGTTAATTCCTGGCTTGGGAAGTGTTTTGCGATGAAGGATCTAGGAGAAGCTGCTTATATTATGGGATAAGGATATTGAGAAAAAGAAATAGGAGACTAATAGGACTTAGTCAAAGTACTTACTTGGATAAGCTGCTGAAACATTTTAGTATGGAGAATTCCAAGAAAGGGGAAATGCCAATCCAAAACAATACCAAGTTGAGTAAGACTCAGAGTTCGAGTACAAAAGCCGAGATAGAGGAAATGATTCATGTGCCATATGCTTCCGCGGTTAGCTCAATCATGTACGCTATGACATATACTCGTCCTAATGTGGCATTTTCGTTGAGCATGGTTAGCCGATATCAAGGGAATCTGGGTAGAGCTCACTGGACTACACTGAAGAACATTCTTAAGTACCTACGAAGGACTAAGGACTGGGTCCTTACACTTAGTAGGAGTGATGACTTGAGAGTGACAGGGTATAGTGACGCCAGCTTTCAAACCGACAGAGATAACTCCCGCTCTCAGTTGGGCTGGGTGTTTACCCTAAATGGAGGACAGTTACTTGGAAAAGTTCCAAGCAGGAGACCACGGCTGATTTAACGTGCGAATCAGAGTACATAGCAGCGAGTGAAGTGTCGAAGGAGGCAATATGGTTGAAGAACTTCATTGGAGATCGTGGAGTTGTACCAGCCATAAATGAGCCTATGGGGATTTTCTATGATAACGAAGGAGTGGTTGCCTTAAGATTTGAGTATTGGATTAAACCCACACTCATTTAAATCACTTCATGGAATTTATCACGAGTGATTGTGAGACGATAATATCATATAATCTTTAAACCGAGATATATGAGTTGTTTTTTACAAGTTGGTTGTGCATTGATAATGCGTAAACGCATCAACAACTTGATGTTATAAAACGTGTTGTTGTGTATGACTTAATGAGTAAATAGTACAAGCATTTAAGTCAAATTTTATCTATTTCTTTTATCCTAAGAGGGTAAAAGCGATATCTTGGGCCCTCAATAATTTTGTGTTGAGTTATGTGCCAGGCCCGGTCAGGACTAAAGTGATGTGTTCAATTAAGTTCTATGTCAAAAAATCAGAAGTCGGGAAACAAACTATTGAATATTGACAATGATTATGTTCCATGTCATTGTCCACACGATATCTTGCAGAACGGAGGATTATACCATCCCTTATCTTAAGGACGCGTCATTGACTAGGTCAAAGTACGACATCGGCTTTTGAGAGCCACGATTGCTAATTGGATTTTGAAGTGGCATTGTAGTTATAGTTATTAAACTTATCCAAGTCGGAGACTGTTGGATTAGGTGTCTAAGTCCATAACTATAATTGGGATGTACTTGACCCGATAGTAGTGTGGTCCTTTTAAGTTGCCTTCACCATATCAATTTGATAGGATTAGTTTTGGAGAAAGAGGTTAATTAATGATTTATTAATATATTATAAGAATAATATACTAATTGAGAAATCATATTATTTAATTAGTATTGAGCATAAATTAATTTGGAATTAATTTGGTGATCAAAAAAGACTGATTAAATGTATGGGGACTGATATTGCGATTTACTGTTGGTTTCAAGTTAGGATGTGGACTCTTAATAGAAGGAGTGCACGAATTATATGGGAATCCGATAAGAGAATTCGTCCAAGGGGCCATCTAGAAGGGTTCCATAGATTGCTTAAGGCCTAAGCAGAGAACTAGGGTTTCAGTCTAAAACCCTAGCAGCACAACTATATAAGGACCCCTTGGCTAGTTGAAATCGGCCCCTATGCATTCATAGAGAACCGTAGCCGATTTTAGTAGCCTCCATGTAACGACCCAAAAATCCTGACTAAAAATTTCTTTTAAAACATTACTAAGACCATATTTATAAAAACGTATCATAAGTCATAACATAATTTTCGAGTATTAAATTCAAAACATAATCTCATTATCAGAGTAAAACATTCCCCAGGCTAACTGACTATGGTGTGTGCACTGCAATCTTCCTGAGCTCCTCTTTTGAAAACTGAGTACCTGGAACCAAAACTGAAAACCGTAGGCACGAAGCTTAGTGAGCTCCCCCAAACTACCACATACCATACAATAACATGTAAACACATACTGGGCCTTGCCCACTGCATCGGACCAAAGTCCGGAAACTGCATCGGGCTGAAGCCCAGACTAATTGGGACCATGTCCCCTACATCGGACCGAAGTCCGAAAACTACATCTGGTCGAAGCCCGAACTAATTGGGACCATGTCCCCTGCATCGGACCGAAGTCCGGAAACTGCATCGGGCCGAATGCCCGGACTAACTGACTGGGACCTTGTCCCCTGCATCGGACCGAAGCCCGGAACTAACTAAGCAAATCATAACATAAACACATCAACTAACATGAACACACATATACTGCATACTGCATCAGGCCGTGGCCCGGAACACATAACACATAAATCCTGTCCAGGCCACGAAGGCATCAAACATACTAACTACTGCATCGGACCGAAGTCAGGAAACTACTACTAGCTAAACGGGCCGACATTCTGGCCTTAGACCCGTTCCTACTGAAAGGAAACTCACCTCGAAATGCTGACTGCTGAAAACTCGAGTGAAAGATCCCCGACTACTGCTCCGGCTGCTTCCCAGCTATCATGGGAAAATAAAATACTAATTCAGAATAGGGATTCTCTTATGGGTAAAATGACCATTTTACCCCTGTTATGGCATGGTTCACAACATGGCCCAAAAACCCTCACTTCCTTCTAAGAACATCCATAGCCCCACTAAAGGCCCACTAATGGCCCAATTTGCTCCTTTGGGCCCAAAACCCTTTATTGGACCTTACTCAAGCCCAATGCTAAATCCTTGGTCCTTAACAACTGAATTTTGATGGCCCAATAAGGCCCAAGGACCCTAAGTCTCAACTCAGCCCACACCGAGGCCCAAAATGCAATAAGCCCAACTGACTGCGCTACGCGGGGCGTACTCTAATGTACGCTTAGCATACTGGCCTGCTAGAGATTACGCAGGGCATACCTGCAATTATGCTCGGCGTACTCATTCTGTTAAGACACTTTTCATTTAATTGCTTAATACTCCGACTCAAAAGCCATAAACTTAGATCTAGGTCTTATTCTATGCATTAAGCCATAAAGTCACTGACTTGGTGACTTTACATGGCCCAAACCAACCCAAACTCTCAAAACACTCTTCTACCTCCATAAGAGGACTAGATCTCATGCATGGACTTAATAGGACCACAAAGGTTAAAACTTTACTGCTTCTAGGACTCATATGACTCTAAGGGAGGCAACCCTGGTCTTAGAAACGATCTTAAATCATAAAGTCCCAAATCATGGGACCAAAAGGTCCATAAACTTGCACTAAGGAGATCTAAGAGGTTAATCATCAAGCTCAAGACTTTTTACCTTGAAAAGGTCCGAAATGAAGCACTTGTCCCAGATCTACAAGCTCTAGCTTCAAAGGTTCCCCCTTGCCAATCTTCTTCTCTTTGCTTCCAAGCATTAATCCACCAAAAAGGGTTCTCCAAGGTCAAGATGTCATAAACTGAAGATAGGGACGTTCTAGGGTTTCTTCTGAGGTTGGGGAGGCTCATATGGGGGCTAGGGTTGGAACCATAATGTCCTTTATATAGTGATCAATCCGAAATTAGGGTTTCATAACTTTTAGCGTACGTTGGGCGTACCTCCTGGTACGCTGGGCGTACGCCTTGGACATCCGCGACCAAGCTGCCTCATTACGCTGGGCGTAACCCAGCCTACGTTGGGCGTACCCACGCGTGTTCCAAACATTCACGAATGGTCATCTATGCAAACTTTTCTCTTTAAGGGCCATTTTTGCCAAATCTTCAAAGTGTCATAACTCCTTCATTCTAGATTCGATTCTGATGAACTTTATATCCACAGAAAGGTGGCGAGAAATCCTACACTTCTAACAACATAACCCAACCCAAAAACTTCCTGAATAATAACTCCAAATTAATAAAGGACTAAAACGCCCCTGGCCTTGGCCTCTGAAATTCCATAAACGAATATTTTAGAATAGGGCGTTACACTCCATCCTCTTTCTCTTGTTCATCCATTGCTATTTGGTGTTTGTGACTCCATTAGAGGTGCAACAATTGAGGCGCTAAGCTCTTGAAGGTCAAGATCAAGCAGTCAACAAGAAATGTATTTTTCTAACTCTTGTTTTATTCATTGGATCCGAAAACATGTATGCTACATTCTGGTTTTACTTTGGAAAATTATTATGCATGTATAACTTAACAAAAACCTAGATCCAATGCAATTAGGGTTACATGAGCACCATAGAAATGTTGTAATGCTAAAAACCTATCAGTTTGTTCCTAAGTAGTACTTTCACAAGCATGACATGTTGCTTTCACAGTTTCTTGGTTTCTCGCTCAAGAATTGCTTCGGGTTCTTCTATAGTTGTTTAGACTTGTCAATCTATATGTCATCTAATGCTAAAATGTTGTGTTTCTCTTCTAGTCATTTCTACAAGTAACACATGTGGAACACATTGTGTATCCACTCCAGCTCTGGCGATAACTCTAGTTTGTAAGCCTGGTCGCCAATACTGTCCAATACAACAAGTGGACCAATATATCGGGGTCTAACTTGCCTTGTTTCCAGAAGAAAATAATCCCCTTCCAAGGTTAGACTTTCAACATCACTTTCTCGCCCACCTCAAAAGTATTCGGTCTGTGCTTTTGGTCAGAGTACTTGTTTTGTCTCTTCCGAGCTAGGCACAACTAATCACAAGCTATTCTCACCTTATCCTCAGTAATTAGCATAATTTTTGAACTTGCAAACTGTTTCTCAGCCGGCTCCAATCAACATGTGGGAGTACGACATTTCCTCCCATATAGCATCCCATACGATGCCATATCGATACTATAATGGTACATTTTATTGTAGACAAACTCCACCAAGGGTAAGTGAATGTCCAAGTTCCCACCATACTCAATAACACAAGCTTGTAAGCTATCCTCTACGTCTGTTTGGGTTGGAAGGGTTCGATATGGTTCGGGTTGTGAAGTGAAGTCATATTGACTGTGTTCAGGGTTGGTTTTGCCTTTTAGGAGTCAGACTAGGCATTGGAATTTTGGATTTCAGCCATTGTACTGATGGTTATTATTCATTGGTTAAAGTTAGTGGGTCACAGATTCATTGTTATTCAGGGCATGAGAGTTTCACTAAGATTGGGTTTTGACTCTAGTATGAGCAGACAGTCTCTTGTATGACTTAACTTCTTAGTTGGGACGAGATTCCAGAAGGATTGTATGAATATTTTGAGGAGTAGTAAGGAGCGATTTCAAGCACAAAATCTAATTTAAGTGGGCGGAGAGTTGTAATGCCCATTTTTAGGATGGATCAATTTACGGTTTCAAGGAGTCAAAAGGTCGAATTTTAGAAGAAATGGAGCCTCACGACGTGAGATTTGAGTGGTCATGCCTTGAGATGGATTATTATGGAAATTTTGTTCGGGACTAACCTCACAACGTGAGACGTAGAGGCTCACTGATATGTGTATTTATATATATATATATATATATATATATATGTATAACATATCTTAATATTTTAGCCTTTATTATTATTATTTACAACTAAAATATACTTAATATGCTTTGAAATAGTTAATTACAGTTAAAATGGGAGATGGAATGCAAAAGAAAGAGAATGGAGCTGAAAAGATGCAAAAAGGATATTGCTGGCAGATTGACCCCTCTTCAGTGTTTCGGGTATATCTTATGACTCACATGTCCAATTGACAAGATTCAAAATGTTTTGAACACTAGACGAAATTTCCTACGACTTATTTGAGAGGGACTTTTTGGCTAATTCGACACTTATCTTATCCAAAATCGGCCTTGAAGATGAAGCATAAAAGCTGGACGGAAATTCCCTCCAAGTTACTTATTCCCCAAGCACCACTTTCCTTATCTATATTTGCTTAATCCCTAAGCCACATTAGTTTCCTTATTCCAATCCAACTCTAATATTCCATATAATTCCATCTCCATCAACTATAAATACCCCATATTATTCCACCAGTTTCATAATCTATGATATTCCACTTCGACTTGTGCAACAAGAAAACTTCATAGTTGCCGTTTTGAGGATCTAGGAGGCAGCCGGAAGGCCGTTAAGCTAACGGGAGCAGAGATCGGAAGGATTGGAGAGCGGATACATGTCGGTAATCATATGGGTTGTTAACGTCACCATGTTTAGCATTCCATTGTGTTACTATTCTGTATTTAGTTTCTGATTTGGGTGTAAAAACCTTTTACTTTGCGTTTGTGATTGAATGAAGCTTTGATTATTAGACTAATTGCTATATTGAATTATTTGTTTATGTTTAATTTATCTTGCCAAGCTTGTTAGAAGATCCTTACGTATTAATGATAATTATTTGCTGTTAATTATTAAGTAAATTGAGTTGTATGAACATCTGCTTGATTGCTTGTTGCTTATGATTTTGATGACCATCGAGATTATAAGTCTAAGAATAACGAATGTGAAACTAGGATTAACTTGGGAATAAGTAAGTTAATGTGTGAGCCTTGTTTGATGACCATCAACAAGAGGTTAAATTGAATTAGTGATTTGATTAACTATATTTACAAGTCTTGCTTGATACGAACTGAACACTAGGAAGCATGTTAGTTTAATCAACTGATCACTGTTTGAATTGACTTGTTTGCTAAACTATTAGTTGTAGTGAACGCAAATCTAATCATTTTAGGAATCGGTGAACATAAATAAATGAATTTATGTATGCAATTGTCTATGTTTATAAGGTGTAATTTATCTAAATCAAAGTACCTGAAGATATTTGTTTTCCTGTTAGTTTATCGAAAGTTGTTAATTAATTGTTAGTTTGAGATTTATTAAACTATTTCTTTATTATTTCATGTGACCTGTAGCCTATAATCAAATATTTTCAATTAATTCACCACCGTTCCCTATGATCGACACCCGACTTACCTAAGCTATATTCTAATCTGACTAGGTATACTGCCTATAAGTGCATAGTTAGTCTAAGTTTGTTAGGTCATAAATATTAAAATTAGTGGATACTTTTGTGCACATCAAGTTTTTGGCGCCGTTGCCGGGGAACGGCTTTCAATTAATTTAGTTTATTTGATTATTCGTTATTTGTTTTTAGTTAGTTTTTTATTTTATTTTTTTTAGTTTTATTTTCGTTGATATCATTTCACTTGTCGGGAAGGTTTTTGTTGTTGTGTGCAGGAATTCGTGATCATACATATTGTTTGGTTTTACTTTTTGCATGGGTTTCGAGATTGCAAGTGATTAGGGAATTGTTGACTTGTTTAGTCTACTACTTTGGGTGATTTGTCCAACTCAATCCACGAGGCGTAGTATAGCAAGGCGTATCGAGGTGGTTAAGTGGAAGACCGAACTCTTGCTACTCTTGACTAGTTGGGTCAACTATTGTTCTACTTTTTAGTTAATGGTGCAAAGAAACAAAGGAATTAGTCTGACAGGTCCCGAAAGTTTTTGTTTTCACAAACCACCTCTTGCATGCAAGGGATTTAATCAACAATTGTAGCTTGATTTCGACGAAGACGAGTGATTGTGATATCCTTTTTAGTTATTTTGTTTTTTTAGTTATTTTAGTGAGTTTTTATTTTTATTTTTAGTTTGTTTAAATTTTGTTTTCCATGTTGATGCTCTTGATGTTTCAGATCTTTGCAAAACTTTTACCCTTCAGATGCCTTCAGAAATTTCAATAATTAAGGTCGAATGTTGATTTGTCACGAGAGAAAAAACCATGTGAAAGTTTGAAGTTGACACTTGAGAGCCATGACTTTCAATAAGTATGGGGTGCACGTCGATATTTGGAGGGATTATTATTTCGAAGAGTGGCATTTCTAACTATACATTGATTCCCATGGCATGGATGAGCTGTTCCCACACCATGGAGTTTTATTTTGACGCAACATAGAAGTATCATCCCGGCTGCCATGACATGGTTGACACTTTCCTATGTCGTGGGGGAGTTTTTCATCACGATAGGAGGCTGCTATTCTACATACCACGACGTGACCACCACTTACTACGTCGTGGCCATGCTATTATTCACGATATGGATTTTTCCTCACTCGACGACACGACGTGGTTGACACTTTCCCACGTCGTGGTCACTATATTGCTTTAGCTTGCAATCGTTTGCACCACATTTTAGAAGTCAATGTTCTTTTGTATTTTCCGGCACATTCAGAAGCAGCAGTTCCAGTTTCCAGTCTTCCAGCAATTTTCAGAGCAGCTTTTAGCAGCCCCATTCGATCTCGTCACTACTACCCCAGGGGAGTCTGTTCCTTTTTCTTTGTTTTTATTATTTTTATGAGCTTAATTAGTTTTATGCATACAATGAGGGCATTGTATTAAATAAGTGTGGGGTAGGGGGTCGGAAAAGAAAATTAAAAATTACTAGATTACGAAAATTTAACAAAATTTATAAACTTGAAATAATAGTTTAATTTAAGAAAATCTAGTGATAATTTAAAATTTTGCTAATATTGTATGTGATGATCCAATGAGAACCCAAATGTTTACCTGAGCCAACACATGTTATAGTGTATTTGTGGCTTCCCATTTCCTAGTGAAAAGTCATGAGATATGAAAGGTAATCTAGTAGTTTATATGACATAATATGTTTTGCAGCCTAAACCAGAAATCTATCCAGGAGAGCTTATGTAGTCATTGCACTTAGACTAATACCTTAACCAATAAGGGTTGAAGTTAAGCTCCTTGCTTAAGCATGTAGGGTATGAGAGAAAAAAGTGAGATATATAAAAAAGAGTGAGAAATTACAAAAAAAGTAGTTTGAATTTTGGAGCTATAAAAGTATGAAGATAAAAAGATCAAAATTCTGAAGAAATCCAAAAAGTTGAAGATACCAAAAATCAAACAATAGGTGGTGAATTCAATGAAAGCAAATATCAAATATTCGAAGAAGTGACGAATTCAAAGAGCTCCATTCTGGTATCAAATTTGTAATTTCTAGAATTTATGTATGCTTGGTAGTTTAACCAAAAATACCTTGAGGTTAAGAAAGATATCTGATGATTGATTCGGAGGGTTGCAAAAATGAATGTCGTATAAGCTAAGGGGTGAAGGTTCATAAAGATTGTGAGTATTTAGGAGTGGGAAGTTCTTAGGAATTATAGACACAAATACATGCATTGCGGTCTTGGGATAATGGATGAGTTTGAAATGGATTATTCTATGCGATATTGGTGAAATAATAAAAGCCAGTTTGCTTGGGGGCAAGCAAAGGCTAAGTGTGGGGTATTTTGATATGTGTATTTTTATATATATTTATGTATAACATATCTTAATATTTTAGCCTTTATTATTATTATTTACAACTAAAATATACTTAATATGCTTTGAAATATTTAATTACAGTTAAAATGGGAGATGGAATGCAAAAGAAAGAGAATGGAGCTGAAAAGATGCAAAAAGGATATTGCTGGCAGATTGACCCCTCTTCAGTGTTTCGGGTATATCTTATGACTCACATGTCCAATTGACAAGATTCAAAATGTTTTGAACACTAGACGAAATTTCCTACGACTTATTTGAGAGGGACTTTTTGGCTAATTCGACACTTATCTTATCCAAAATCGGCCTTGAAGATGAAGCATAAAAGCTGGACGGAAATTCCCTCCAAGTTACTTATTCCCCAAGCACCACTTTCCTTATCTATATTTGCTTAATCCCTAAGCCACATTAGTTTCCTTATTCCAATCCAACTCTAATATTCCATATAATTCCATCTCCATCAACTATAAATACCCCATATTATTCCACCAGTTTCATAATCTATGATATTCCACTTCGACTTGTGCAACAAGAAAACTTCATAGTTGCCGTTTTGAGGATCTAGGAGGCAGCCGGAAGGCCGTTAAGCTAACGGGAGCAGAGATCGGAAGGATTGGAGAGCGGATACATGTCGGTAATCATATGGGTTGTTAACGTCACCATGTTTAGCATTCCATTGTGTTACTATTCTGTATTTAGTTTCTGATTTGGGTGTAAAAACCTTTTACTTTGCGTTTGTGATTGAATGAAGCTTTGATTATTAGACTAATTGCTATATTGAATTATTTGTTTATGTTTAATTTATCTTGCCAAGCTTGTTAGAAGATCCTTACGTATTAATGATAATTATTTGCTGTTAATTATTAAGTAAATTGAGTTGTATGAACATCTGCTTGATTGCTTGTTGCTTATGATTTTGATGACCATCGAGATTATAAGTCTAAGAATAACGAATGTGAAACTAGGATTAACTTGGGAATAAGTAAGTTAATGTGTGAGCCTTGTTTGATGACCATCAACAAGAGGTTAAATTGAATTAGTGATTTGATTAACTATATTTACAAGTCTTGCTTGATACGAACTGAACACTAGGAAGCATGTTAGTTTAATCAACTGATCACTGTTTGAATTGACTTGTTTGCTAAACTATTAGTTGTAGTGAACGCAAATCTAATCATTTTAGGAATCGGTGAACATAAATAAATGAATTTATGTATGCAATTGTCTATGTTTATAAGGTGTAATTTATCTAAATCAAAGTACCTGAAGATATTTGTTTTCCTGTTAGTTTATCGAAAGTTGTTAATTAATTGTTAGTTTGAGATTTATTAAACTATTTCTTTATTATTTCATGTGACCTGTAGCCTATAATCAAATATTTTAAATTAATTCAACACCGTTCCCTGTGATCGACACCCGACTTACCTAAGCTATAGTGTAATCTGACTAGGTACACTGCCTATAAGTGCATAGTTAGTCTAAGTTTGTTAGGTCATAAATATTAAAATTAGTGGGTACCTTTGTGCACATCACTCACGATGTGAGAGCTGATGCAACCAAAGCCTATGATCATTTAGGGTTGCCTTGATATTTAAGTCCCTCTAAACACATTTTAGGGTTCAGTATGAGCCTCTAAACCCTCTTTCACCATAGAAAATCCTAGCCTTCACCCCTTGCTTGATTCTTGGCCATTTTAGGAGCATTTCTTGGTTTTAAGAAGAATAAGAAGAAGGTGAACTTTTGATGAGGCTTGCAAGGAATCATCATCATCACCTCATATTGTTTCTGGACCCTTGTAAGAGTTAAGCTTCCACCTTTATTGTTGTTTGTGACTAGATCCAAGTTTTGTCCCAATTTTCTCCTTGGTTGAGCAAGTTTGAAAGAATGGAAACCATAGAGTTGGCAACTTTATAGGTGATAATGGTCTTTAGAGTGTCATGAAGTTCAGATCTAGTGAATGATTGGGTTTTGAACCTTTGCATGAAAGTTTGATGATTTTTTTTCAATTTTGGTCCTACATTAGATCTATACATGTATTGGACATACATTCCCATAAAGCATCGACTTTTAAGTGTATTATGGAGTAATAAGACCTTCTGGAAATTTAGAGTAAAAGGCTTAATCGATTAAGGACTTAAATGGTTGGATTTTAACATCAAATTGTGCTCACGATGTGAGACATATGGTCTCACAACGTAGGTTTGAATGACCCCATTTTCTGTTAAGCTCCTTGGAGCTCACGACTTAAGAGAAGGCTACCCACATCGTGAGGTCAGCTCAGGCAATTTTCATTGACTGAGTTTGGCTAGGTTGGGTCGAGACGAGTTTGAATCGGACCAAGTGGACTTTCACGGTGTGACCAAGGTATGGTTACGATGTGAGGTTGGATGGATGACATTAAGGGCTATTGACTTTTGACATTGACCAAGATTAGACCAAGTTTGACTGAAGCGTATTTTGGGTATTTTGGGTGGTAATCGAGTTTGGTCAGTATTTGTTGTATATGTGACTAGTAGAACTGATATTCAGAACAGTTTCCTATTCGTCTATCTGTTCAGACCGATAGGTGAGTGTTCGTCACTATACTTGTGGGTCGAAGGTACCAAGGTTGGCCCACTGGATTTTATATCCAGATATATAGGATTTTTGTTTAATTGGGTATGCTTAGATTGGTAGATCTGTATGATTGTTCACTGAGTACTTGTTGCTTATTGATTGTAATAGTATATGTCGACATATTATGGTTTGTTGTGGTGAGGCGGTTTTGGTTTCTGCTGAGGGCCAAAATACCCAGGGCATTACGGATACACTGTAGTGATGTCAGGTGGTCCAGTCAGGACGAAGGCCTAGAGAGCGATCCAGATACGCTGTAAGCCGTAAACGATTGTCCAGTTAGACTGAAGGCTCGCAGAGCGGTCCAGATATGTTGTAGGCTCGACACGACGGTCTAGTCAGGCTGAAAGATCAAATATGCAAGTTGTTATCTATTTGGTTATGTGTGGTACTTTCAGGGAACTCACTAAGATGTGACTTACAGTTTAAATTTGTTGTTTCAGGTACTTCAGATGATTATGGCAAGACGAAAGTGTGATCGTACACATCCTTCGATGACATGTTTTGAAGATTTATGATACACTGATCTTGGGATATTTGTATTTTATACTTGGTTATGATATGAGTTTTTGTTGAAAACAATGAATTCTCTTTGATTAAACAATGAAACATTTTATCGTGATTTTGGGATGTTACAAGAGGACATTTGCCCACCATTTTAGGTCATCGCACAAATTGTCACTTTTTTATATATAAATTTAACGTGAATGTGTGCAATTTAATGTGTAATGGTCACTCGTTTTTAGTAAATTGTAATGGAAACAATAATGTAAATTACTTATGACCTTTAGTGATTTGAGAAATATAAAAACCATGAAGACCTAGTTTTCAAAAAACCAACTCTATAACACAATGTTATACTAGTGATAGGTATTAGGAAGTTCGATGTATATGAGAACATCTCTCAAATTTTGATACCATATAAAGAAGTTGCGGCGCAATTAAGTTTTTCAACAAAGGATTGATCGTGGGTAGATGGAGGGAGTTTTATTTAATAGTAATAAAATAAATAATAATAGTAGTTATAAGATATACGTAAAAGAGAAAAAAATTAACGAAGGAATATTTGTTTACAACATATATTTTAAAGAGATAATAGACATACAATTCTGTAAACCAGATAATCCACGTTAACTTTTGCATTCTTAATTCTTAAACATAAGCCACGTTAATTTTTGCATACTTAAACGCAAACTGCTGAATGATGTACATAAATGGACATAATTTACTAAGTCTAAAATGTTTTAGGAACAAGTTGAGAAATTTATAAATATATGCATAAAACATGGGTCATGATTCATGAAACACCATATTAGATTCTGCACAATTTTCTAAAATAAGAACTAATCACTCGCTGGACCCACACCTATGCATGGACCAGATCAAATGAAATCGAGAACTGGGTCCCAACTGCACGTGGGGTCACCAATTTCCATCATTCATTTTTCTTTTTAGTTTTTTAGTCTTGCTTGTGCTCACTGTTTCTTTCCTTTTTTAAATATTCAAATTTTATTTAATATTGTTTCAGTTAAACTAATGCTAGTTTGGATACCATTCCAAAAAATCTCAATAATATCTTATGCCCAATATAAGTTAAACCATATTTAAATTTCAACATATTTGTTTTCCAATAACTTATCTATTGAAGTTTTCCAAATCAATAGAAATAACAAAATTATATATATATATATATATATATATATATATATATATATATATATATATATATATATATATTAAAATGATATATTATTATAATAGTTGAGTGGCAGTGCCAGCAATGGGTTGAATTATAAAAAGAGGAAAGAATGATCAAAGCTTGTTCCCCTGCTGTGATAAAAGGTAACTTTGATTTTAGGAGGGTGTGGGCTCCACTTACCTGACCCCAATACCTGGACTGATAAGGTTTGGGTCCCACCATAATTATTCAAATATCTAAATTCCAATAATATTCACCCATACAAGATTACATTGACCATTGTCACAAAACCTCATTCTTTATTTTTAATTTCTTTCACTATCCGATAATCATTTCATTTAAAAATACGTATATTTTATTTTTTAAAATGAATCTAAATACTAAATATTAGTTATTTTGAATCTACTATTAATTTTCTAACAATAAAAACAATTCATACGAAATATACAATTTTAGTATGTAGAATAATACTAAAAAATTGAAAATTATTATATCAAATATGTATTGGGTGATATTGTCCATGTTTTTGTTATCAATAATTTATAAGGTATACACTATACACAACAAAAGTGAATGATGACGTCAGTGTAATTATTTTTACCCATGGTCAAAATGAGATAATTTTTGTCTTTCTAACTTCATAGGATTGACTTAAAGTTTTAACGGAATTTTATAAGGCATTGTTGCAGTTACCAAGTTCTCAGTTCTGTTTGTGTTTTACAGACATTTAAAAAAACAATAAAATTAAATTAAAACTAAAGTCAAAATAATAGCAATAGAAAATAGAATTATATAAAAAGAAAAAGGAATGAATTCATGGTAAATACTAAAACGAGACCTTTTTCTTTTTTTCTTCAATGATTAAAACCAACAATACACCCTGTTAAAATTTGTCTCTCCAAACACTTTGTAAATCCTCAAAAATAATCACACAAAATTAAATATAAAAAAAAAAAATCAGCAATAATTATGGGGAAAAAATTAAAATTTTCCAAAAATTTTGGAGGAAATCAAACCTTATGTGCGTTTTACACATCAAATTTAACAACACAATCATGGAGGCCGGAAATCCCTTATGAGTGGTGGCTAGTTGTATCATGTGGATCATCTCCGCCGCCGTGATGAGACTGAGATCCACTTGCTTGCTGTTCAGAGCCACCTGGACCGAATATTGGCCGGTAAGGATTTAATCCGGCGAGCATGCTCAATTGGCCTTCAGTAAAACCACCACCACCACCACCTCCTCCTCCTCCTCCTCCGCCGCCGCCGCCGCTGCCACCTGAGTTGCCGCCAAGCCCTGCCGCCAATTGCTGACTTGGCATAAGGGCGACGGGTGTTGGGAAGTTCATGAAATGTAAGCCGGTGGAAACAGTGCCTCTGTACAAAGCGGTGTTGTTCACTGCCGGAAAAGTCCAAATAGGGTCTCCACTCATGGCTTGGTGTTGATTAGAATTGGCGACCATCCAAAAATTAGCTGGAATTGATGCGTGATTTGCTACCATGGAAGATGAGCTTGATTGAAGCAGATAATTCCCCATCTGTTGTTGGTGTTGTGAAGGTAGCTCAGACTCCGCCGGAGCTCTACGTTTCCTTCCGATGCTATCTTCAGTTTCCGATAACTCAACTGAATTATCCCGAGTTTCCTGCTTCGTTTGTAATATCTGGTGAAGATTCGTTGCTGACCCAAAATTCAAAAGGTTGGATGAACTATTTTCCGATGAAGATAATCCAATTCCCGGGAAGAGATTCCGATTTTGTGGGATGGCGAAATTTGGGTTAAAGTAACCGGATCGAAGCTGTGAAGGAACCGACATGCTGCTCCCGGAGCTCCGGAGTGAGATATTGAGTGAAGTGAAGTTCGCCGGGATTGTACCAGTTCCGGTGGCGGCGATGACGGCGGGTTCAGCTTGTTGAAGGAGCCACTCGATGGTTTCACCATCTGTTTTATGGCCAAGCTCTCGTGTGAGCTGAAAAACCCTGGCGGCGCAAAGGGCTGGCATACGGATACGGCGGCCACGTCCATCAACCTTTGTGTGGCGGTCTTTGGTTGACGTTCTCTTGGGCGCCAATTTCTTAGAGGGGTCGCCGGAAGAGGTGGTGGCGATGGTGGTTATTTGGAGGTTTGAACTGTTGGATCGAAGTGGAGGGTTATTAGTGTCGGCGGAGATGGGTCGAGAAGGGTAACCGGTGGTGGCGGAGACCGTGGCGGAGGAAGAGCAAGCTTCGTCGTCTTTCTTTTCAAGTAATTGAAAAGGGAAGTTGGGGCGGTGGTTGAAATGGTCATCACCACCATCCATGATCACATGAGATAATCTCACAGAGTCTTTCTCTCTCTAGTTTCTCTCTCTAAACTTATATGGAGAATTGATGGAGTATGTTGATTGAATCCAAGGGGATGTGGGTCTGGATTTCTTTCTCTTTCAATACCATATAAACAGTCTCACTCTAAAAATGTTTAACTCAAAGTTTCATCCAATTGTCCGATATTTGGAGAGAGAAAGAGAGAAAGAGAGAGAGAGAGGAAACTTTAAGTAACAAAGACAATGAGTGGGAATTATATGGGTGAGCTCATAAAAGCAAAAAAATAAAATAAAATAAAATAACGAGGTTAAAATACATATTGAACTCATATTCTGTATAATAAATACTCGGTTGGTATAATTAGATTAAGCACGACATGGATGAAGAACGACATGAAAGGTGTTAAATAATAAATAGTGATTACAATATAAAATACATCGTTATGATTGAGAGTGGGGGAGTTAAAACACTAATGCAACATGAAATTAAGGAGATTTTAGATGTATTTTTTAATAGTCACTTAAAAATCACCGTGTAAGGAAAAAAACTATACTATTATTGGGAAATTGTCATGTAGTTGTGTCGTTTGGCTAGAACGATCCATCAAATTTGGTTGGTGTAAGTGTGTAATATTTTCAAAATAGATATAAAAGTTCTTGTCGTTTTTAGTAAAAAATAATGTTTTAAAAATAAATAAAAGAACATTAGATAAATCAGTTAAATGATTTAAAGATAACTAATTAAATAATAATGATAAATATAGTGATAGAAATAAAATAGAAGTTTAATATAGTCAAGTTAAGAATTTTTTTTTATAAGGATCAAAGTTTTAATTCTTGAAAGTTGAGATTTGATAAATAGAACTTGAATGTCATAAATTATATATAAATTATATGTAAATGGGTTAATTAGAGAATTATTAGAGTTATAGTTGTTGCTGGTCGGTAGCCATAATTAGGAAATATAAAGTTAATGGAGCAAAATTGACAACTAGGAGATTGATTAGTCATGGCTTAGTAATGGACCTCATTATAATCATACTTGGGATATAGGACTAAGTGTAAAATCAAGAAGTTCCAATAAAGAAGCTAGTGAAATGGTGTTAAATGTTTGCAACTAGAAGCATGAGGGATTAAATCTGTCAGCTAGTGAAACATAAGATATCAACTAGGTGGGTAGTCTCTCCATTTAAGGAGATCGACTTTGGTGGTGGTGGTGGTAGAACCTATTGATGTCGATCTGGAGTAATAGAGAAGATTTAGACTTAGGGGTTTGAAGAAACAAGTTAAGGATTCAACATCAAGAAACTCTTCTCTTTCTAACCTGAATCTTAAACTAGGCTTTCGTATACTACACCAAATATGAAATTATAAGTTAATAATGTTTTTCTTGTAGTATTTGGGTGTTGAACGAAGCATAAATGATGATTCGAACATCAAACATTACATGAACGAGCTTTATTTCAAGTTTGTCACTTACATATTAACAAACGCAACATAAACATAGTTGGAACATTTAATACATGTATTCAATCTTTTAATGTTTTGATTTAATTAAACAATCTAAAACCTCGACTAATAGTTGGTCATGACGTGAGGAAGGAAGCCTCACAACGTGACCATCGGGCTGAAACGCATGTCCATCTTCGCGGGTCATGTCGTGACACACTGGTAGCCACGACGTGAGGACAAGTTTACCATAATCCTGTGAGTTTTGCCCTATTTAAAGGAAGTGAGGGGCTAGGGTTTGCACACCCTCAACCTCCATCACCTTCCTCCTGCCCAAATCGAAGTTAGTCTCCTTTGTGACCTTAAAAAGCTCATTTGGTGATTTTTTGCTCCTTGAAGAAAAAGAATATTCCTTTTGTGCATCATTTGTGGCAAACAACACCCTTGCTCACCACCTTGCAATGCTTCTGGACCTTTGTAAGTACTAAAGTTCTTGCATTTCTCTATTAAACATGCTAGTTCTAAGTTTTATTCACTTCTCTTCATGGTTGGGTTGGATAGCATGCATGTGATCCATAATTATGACATCCCTATTTTCACAGCCAGAAAAGTCCAATTTGTTTATGCTCATTTAAAAATCAGAGTATCCTTTTTGAAAAAGAGTATTATGGAATTTGTTCCCAGAAAAAAGATAAAGATGTTATCAGAGCATTTCCAAATAAATGTATTTTTATTTAAAACATTGGAATGTCATCGTCAATACAGAAACATAAGCATAACGGAACACTACAAGCCTTGCAATAATTCAACTAGTGGCCTAATAGTCCTTGAATCTCTTAGCAGAATGTATCTTTCATGTAGCCACATGTGATACAATAAACTAAGTGGGCCAGGTTAGGAAACCAGGTGAGTACATACAGTTTTCAACCCACAATAATATAATTATTATGTTTAATCATCAAGCAATTAACCCAATATCTCATCCCCATTATCTTCTTTATTCTTAAAGATCTTCCCTAAGAATCATTTATTCTTTATTTATTCATTCCTAAGGATTGTCCTAATAAATAGGCACGAAGTCCATCATTTCCAGGGTTTATCCAACAGCCACAAAGTCCATAGTTGCCGATGTTATCTATTAGGCACAACTGCCAATGTTTATATGTAAGACACTAAGTCCATAACTACTAGTGTTCATTTGTAAGGCACTAAGTCCATAGCTGCCAGGGTTTTTATAGTACATCTGGTGAACACATCGTTCAGAAACACCTAAAGGTTGCAAGTCTGCCAGCGTTCCACTGGACTGTCTAGAATAGTTTGTGTTCGTCATCTATACTCCACTCGATGACTGGATCAACTTTAAAGTCAAGGGTTCTTATTAACTTTCACCTTTCATCATCTATATCATTTTTCATCTCTCATCATTCATCTACAAATAGATTTATAGGTATAAAAATAGATATACAGTTTAAATCACATAAAACATGTATAAATCGTTCATCTAGCATAGATATCAGGAACACAGATAATAACCATATATAGCATGTATTAATATTAAATACTTCATATCTATGTGTAAGATAAAAGTAACTATGCACTCACTTGTTAAAGTGACAACTCGTAATTCGGGCAGCTCTTCACTTCTAAAAATTGTCTTTTCCTTTGACGAAACCTAGTATCATTATCACTAAGTCTTAGTCTATTATTTATTGCGACTAATTGTTAGTTGATTCATCATTAACCCGAAGTTACTTTCATGATCTATTAAGGTTCAGCCAGGTAGGACAGTTGGGAGGCATGACCATTTCGGCGTATAGCCTTTCTGAAATCCAACAACCAAGACAGCGTGACCGTTGTAGACACCTCTCCCGGAAGTAGATCAATCAGTATAAAAAATTTGAATCATTGATAAATCTTGTTTATAGGTTCATAATAATGATACTGAACTTAAACAAAAGTTATACTTAAACTACAGTAACTATAAGTCAACTTACAGGGGGTTAGCTAGGAACCGGGCTCTACGCGGGGAGAACTTCTGAGCCGAAAGCTCTTATTCTTGAGGCCTTTTGGTGGTCTGGGACTCGCTACTAACTCCTAGGAAAGGCTATAGAAAAACCATGAGGCTTTGGGGTGTTTGGGAGAGAGTTGGTTGAAGAGGTGTGAGAAAAAGAATGAAAAACGCCTATATAGGTTGCCAGCATTGAGAACACGGGGCGTACGCGAAGGGTACATCAGGTGTACTGCATGTTACACTGGACATACTCATGTCAGGTGTTGCCATCTCGTGCAAAGCCGTAGGGAAGAAATAGTGGCTCAGATCGTGCCACGTGTCACTCGTTGGTTTAGTACAAAAATTAATTATCTTCTAAAATCCGTAGCATTCACATATGAGCTCTAATTTTGAAGTTCTTTATATCCACACGTAGGTAGAGATGTGATCTACAACTTTTATTTAGACTTTGTTGGCTAATTTTGAATTTATTTTTTAAATTTATATTTTAACAGGCTTAGACAGTTAAAGTCCGTTAAAAATTCATAACTTTGTCATTTGACGTCTTTTTCGACTGTCCTTATATCGTTGAGCTCCTATTAACGAGATCTTCAATTGTCGTTTAGGTTGTTTCAGCTAAAAATCGATCGATCAAAAATCCAATTTCCGAGCTGTGTACCACTACGCTAAATCTTAGAAAAATTTTAACTTTCTCAAATAATGTTAGATTTGGATGTTCTCTATATGGACGATCTCGGTTTAACATCTACTACAAATTTTTTTTAGGTCGCTAAGGCTAAAAAATTATTTCGTCAAAAAATCACTTTTTATGATATACGAAGCCGTGCCAGTTTAATCGTAGAACTTTGATGGGTCATAACGTCTTCGTTTTAAGTCATATTTCAGCATTCTTTATATGTTCAGAATCCTTGTGACATATGCTATAACTTTGATAAGATTATTTATTCTAAATAATCTTCTATCAAAATGTCATTTTAAACACTTATTATCTCTAAATTGACCAGCCCAAATCTGCGGGCGTTACAATTATCTCCCCCTTAGGATGATTACATCTCGAAATCATCAATAAAACATGGGTTGTATAATGACTCCATATGTTATCTTTTCATCCTAGGTAATCACTATAACTCTTATGTTCTTTCAGATGAGTATCTAACTTTTGGACCTCTTGATTGTTGGCGTTGCTTAATCTTGCACCCACTCTTTATCTCATGTTGGACTTTAAATCGTAACCTTCAAGTTACAGACTCGATCTTTTTTGGAGACTCTTGCTCTTTCTTAACATACATAATTTAGGATAAGTTCTTTGCTTCTATTATCGTAACAGACTGATGGGACATGTTTTAATGACCTCTCATCGTATGATGCAACACTTAGGCTCAGGTCTTTTTGAGTCCGATTCTATAATGAAAGATACTTTCCTTCGTGTTCTAATGTGATATAATTACATTCTAGAATGTAGCACTTCTAGCTACAAGCTCTTACTTTAACGGTGATCGCGATACTTCTATTGATCGCTTGGATTTTCTTTCACTTAAATCTCCTGGCTTAAGTCAGTTACTACATCGAGCTTGGTTCTCTTAACTAAGTAACATAGTTATCTTAGATAGAATCGATTTGATATGACCACTAGGGTTGGAACAACAATCATCTTCTTAGCCACTATCGAAATGATGGTAACGACGAACATGAACAAAATGGAATCAGTTACTAGTGCCTTGGTAACATTGTGACTTTCCATTATCCAAGTGTGAGTCTTGTGCTTCATGTAGTATAGGCGTCTTCTACCTTTCATACCTACTCATACTCATCCTAAGTATTGTCTCACAGTTCTCCAAGTCACCACACAAGAAAAATCATATAGCAACTTAACACATCAGATAACATAACCAAGGTTTATATTCTTTCTTGAAACGATTACATAGATATTCAAGTTCACCCTACACTAGGCCTGTTATATAGGCTACACCACATGGTACTATCTATATGGCTAATTTATATCTTGATCTTCGGATATATAGATCCTTACTCCTGGTTTCTCGCATCGTCACCTGCTTCATCAAGGATCATCTGGAATGCTCTTGCCTTTCGCTTCGTTGGCGAATTCAATCATGTTGCTTCATTTTGCTTCGGGAAATCTTTTGACATATGCCTCTTGTCTTCACATCCGTAGCATAACTTATCATTAAACGCACAATCCTTGGAATAGTGACCGATCCTCCCACACTTATAACAAGTCACTTCTCCGTAGCATCTCCCATAGTACTTCTTTTTGCACTTCTCACACAACTTTTCTTCATTGCTATCCCTATACCTCTTGTTGTTGGGGTCATACTTTGGGAACCTATTTTTATTGTCGAGTCTTGAAGATCCATCAAACTTCCTCTTCTCTCCTACCTCAATTCTCTCTAGACCCTTTTCCCTTAACTGGGTCTCAACATTCTTAGCTGCCCAGATGACAGCTTTCAGGGTGGTTCCATGTTTGACCATTAGACAAAATTCTATTAGTAATCCATTGGCAAACTTTTTGACCATGGAGAGTTCAGTTGGAACCAAATAAGAAACAAGCTTCCTTTTCTCCACAAAACTTGCAACATACTCTCTGACGCTCATTCTTCCCTTCTTCAGATTCAAAAACTCATTGTTGATCTACAGAAGATCCTACTCCGAGCGGTACTGTATTTTCAATTGCACCAAAAATTCTTCCCAAGACATCTTGCTAGCTTCTCCCTTAGGCATGGTATCAGTTAGTAGCTTCCACCAGCTTAATACCCCAGTCTTCAACAGTGTAACCATGAGAGCAGTCTTCTGTTTGTTGCTGCAATCACAAATTTCAAACATCATCTCCATCTCGGAGATCCAATCCATGACTTCCATTGGTGTTGGGCTTCCAGGAAGGCTTGGTGGCTTGGATGCCATGAAATCCTTGTACTTACATACACGTCCATTATTTCCTCCATTGGGTTGGTTCCTTCTAACCATACGTGGCTCAACTTGAGTGATAGTCTTACTAAAGTCTCCTTCCTCTGACTGTTCAATGTTCAGTTCAAGTTGTACAATAGGTACAGTAGGTTCATCCCTATTCCATTGAAGTAGACGCCTTGTTTCTTCCATCTAACGATACAACATCATTTGTATCATTTCTTGTACTACTGTCATCGTGATTGCCTCCGGTGTAGCTGCTACCTCCGGTGCACGCTCAATCATTCGTGGTTCCGGCTGTTTGTTTCCATTAGCATTTCCTAATCTGCAGCGAGTTTTGATCTATACATTCTAGCAGATGTGAAGTATATAGTGACGAGAATTAAGATATGGAAAGCTTTATCTACGACGGACGTATAAATCTCCTTATCACTACGAAAAGATACATGTTAGTTCTAATACTGTAATTAAACGTTTAGAAATCTAAACACATAAAATTTCCGGATATGGTCACAATTGACCATGGATCCATAAAGAATATAAGGCATCTTATAGCATAAATCATTTAGCACATAAAATAAATTTAGGTATCTTAAAATAAGCTAGTGCTTGTGTCTATTCAGACATACGTCCTAAATATAGCAGACACTCATCTCTTAATCATCGCTTAGCATTCAAAGTTTAAGTCTAGAAATCCTATGAATTCCAAGTTCGATTAAACTAATGCTCTAATACCAACTATGACATCCCCTTTTCACAGTTAGAAAAGACCAATTTGTTTATGCTTATTTAAAAATCAGAGTATCCTTTTTGAAAAATAGTGTTGCGGAATTTGTTCCCAAAAAACATGATAAAGATGTTATCAAAGCATTTCTGGAGAAATGTATTTTTATTTAAAACATTGGGATATCATCGTCAGTATAGAAACATAAGCAGAACGAGTTATTACAATCCTAAGAATAGATAAACTAGTGGCCTAATACTACTTGAATCTCTCAGCAGAATGTATATTTCATATAGCCACCTGTGATACAATAAACGAAGTGGGTCAGGTTGGGAAACCTGGTGAGTATATAGGGTTTCAACCCACAATAATATAATTATTATATTTAATCATCAAGCAATTAAGCCAATTTCCCATACCCATTATCTTCTTTATTCTTAAGGATCTTCCCCAAGAATCATATATTCTTCATTTATTCATTCCCAAGGATTGTCCTAAGGGATAGGAACGAAGTACATCGCTGCCAGGCTTTATCCAACATGAAATAAGTCCATAGTTGTTGATGTTATCTTTTAGGCACAACTGTCAATGTTTATTTGTAAGGCACTATGTCCATAGCTTCTAATGTTCATTTTTAAAACACTAAGTCCATAGATGCCAGGGTTGTTAAAGTACATCTAGTGAAAACGTTGTTCACAAACACCTATAGGTTGCGAGCTTGCTAGCGTTCCACTGGCCTGTCTAGAATAGTTTGTGGTCTTCATGTATACTCTGCTAGATGACTGGATCATCTTTAAATTCAAGGCTTCTCATCATCTTTCACCTCTCATCATCTATATCATCTTTCATCTCTCCTCATTCATCTACCAATATATTTATAGGTATAAAAATACATATACAGTTTAAATCACGTAAAACATGTATAAATCATTCATCTAGCATAGATATTAGGAACAAATATAATAAGCACATATAGCATGTATTAGTATTAAATACTTCATATCTATGTGTAAGATGAAAGTAAGTATGCACTCACTTGCTAAAGTGACGACTCGTAATTGGGGAAGCACTTCGCTTATAAACCTAGTATCATTATCACGAAGTCTTAGTCTATTATTTATTGCAACTAATTATTAGTCTAGATTCATCATTTACTCAAAGTCTACTTTCATGATCTATTAAGGATCAACCAGGTAGGACAGTTGGGAGGCAAGACCATTTTGGCGTATAGCCTTTTTGAAATCCAACAACCAAGCCAGCGTGACCATTTTAAACACCTCTCCTATAAGTTTATCAATCAATATAACGAATTTGAATCATTGATAAATCATTTTTATAGGTTCATAATAACGATAAAGAATTTAAACAT
Organism: Lactuca sativa; assembly: GCF_002870075.4. Lineage (NCBI taxonomy): Eukaryota > Viridiplantae > Streptophyta > Magnoliopsida > Asterales > Asteraceae > Lactuca > Lactuca sativa. The sequence continues at coordinate 197,130,153 of NC_056626.2, read as the reverse complement.
AAGTTATACATAAAATACGGTAAACATAACTCAACTTACAGGGGGTTTAACGTGGAACCGGGCTCTACGCGGGCAGAACTTCTGAGCTGAGAGCTCTTCTTCTCGGGGCCTTCTGGTGCTCCGGGACTCGCTACTAACTCCTAGGAAAGGCTAGAGAAAATCATTGGAATGTTGGGGGTGTTTGGGAGATAGTTGGTTGAAGAGATGTGAGTAAAAGAGTTACATATGCCGTCTATTTATAGGTTTCCAGCGCCGAGTACACAGGGTGTACACAAAGGGTATGTTGGGCGTATGCATGCCAGGTGTCGACATCTCGTGCAAAGTCGTGGGGAAGAAGTAGTGGCTGAGATCGTCCCGTGTGTCACTCGCTGGTTTAGTCCAAAAATTAATTATCTTCTAAAATACTTAACTTTCGCATACGAGCTACATTTTTATGTTCTTTCTATCCACGCGTAGGTAGCGATGTGATTCAAAATTTTCTTTTAGACTTCATCGGCTAATTTTGAATTTATTTTTAAAGTTGTATTTTAACAGACTTATACAATTAAAGTCTATTAAAAATTCACAACTTCGTCATCCGACGTCCGGTTTCAACTGTCTTAATATCGTTTAGCTCCTATTAACGAGATCTTCAATTCTTGTTTAGGTTGTGTCGCCAAAAAATCGATCGATCTAAAATTTGATTTCTGAGCTGTGTACTTCTACACTAAACCTTAAAAAATTCATAACTTCCTCAAATGAAGTCAGATTTGGACGTTCTCTATATGCATGATCTTGGTTTAACATCTACTAAGACTTTCATTTAGGTCTCTAAAGCGAAAAAGTATTTCGTCAAAATTTCACTTTTTACGATATGCGGAGCCGTGTCGGTTTAGTCACAAAAATTTGACGGGTCATAATTTCTTCGTTATAAGTCAGATTTCAGCTTTGTTATATGTACGGAATCCTTGTGGCATATACTATAACTTTGGTTAAGATTATTTTTCTAAATAATCATCTATCAAAAAGTCATTTTTAACGCTTATTATCTCTAAATTGATTAGCCCAAATCTACTGGCGTTACAATAAAGTTAGCAACTTTATGGATCATTGAGACCTCTTATTTGGTACTGGTTTCAGATATGACGTTCGGTGGTGGTTCTAGACTCCAAGTATGATTTTTGGCTTCATTATATGTTTATTTACCTAGTTAGTGTTCAAGTCATGCATTGGATATGCATGACTGAAAAAGCTTTGATTTTTATGGTCATTTGGGTTAGGGAAAACCTTATGGAAGGTCTGAAGGATTAGCTTAATGGATTATGAGCTTAATGCTTAATGTTGTCCATAATAGATCTCACGATGTGACGAATGGCACTTTACGTTGTGACAAAGAGTGTGTTCGCGACTGTTTTGTCTTGGTCCTGTGACAATGTGACCTATGGGTGGTCATAACGTGATAATCAGCTGAGGTTGACCATGGTTTACTAGTGGGTCAAATTAGGGTTTTAATGGTGTAGACTGAGATTGTATTTCTTTACTGGTGTTAGGTGTCTTGTTGCTCTTCTCTCCCATGTGTGTGAGAGTTGTTATATTTCTAGCTACTATTTGCGAGGTGAGTCTTCTTACTATAGTTTCTTATATGGTAGATATGTATGTTGACCAGCTGGGTCTTAATTTTTTGTTTGCTACTATATGTGAACTGCATTAACTGTTGCTAACATTGGGATTGCTGAAAGTCCCCTAGGTTGCTGATAACCCCTGAAACGTGCTGATAATCCAATAGGCGTGTTATTAGCTTATTGCGATTGCTGATAATCCTGAGGGTTATTGATGACCCATAGTTTTAGTTGTGTTGAGTTGTATGGATATTGGAAGGACACACTAAGCTTTATGCTTATATTTGTTGATTAAATGTGTTTCAAGTTCTTCATATACTACATTTTTGATACTCTGATTTGGGATAATTGTACTTTACATACTTGTGATTTTATTAAATTGGGTTTTATAACACATGAGGTTTTCTATATTAAAAATTAAAAAATAGTGTTGAACATTTGGGTGTAACGTCCAGAAAAATATCGAGTAAACTTTATATTTTTAAATAAATCAAACCATTCATTCATTAAACCAAAGTCAATCAGAATAAGAATATTATCAAAACATATGAGTAACTCGTAAACATTCAGTTTAGAATAAATTTCCAGTGGATGTAGTGCAATCAAGTCGGGCCCTTCCTTTTGAAGGTAGAAGTACCTGAAAACATTTCAAACCTAAGTTGTAAGCACAAACCATGGTGAGTTCCCCAAAATACCACATACACCATATATACAAATATAATAGCATGTGGTTGTGTCAGGTCCCTATCAACCCCGAGTCCATAATGACTATATGTAATAGTTTGTAGCTGTGTCAAGTCCGTTTCAACCCCCGGGTTGGTATTAACCTCTGAGTCCATAATGACTCTATATTAAAGCTTGTAGTTGTGGCGGGTCTGTATCAACGCCCAAGTTTATTTCACCTCACATACATAAGCGTACAAACGTATAAGCATCAGTCACAAAGACAACATGCACATATAGGCATATCAGCAAGTGTCACAAAGACAACCATCATCCTAAATACATAATACATTGGGTCATCATTGGTACCTTCAACCCACAAGTGCAGTGAAGAGACTCATCTCAACGATAACGGATAAATCTCACACCCGAATTGGTGGTACGAGAACCTCCTCACACGATACATATCCAATACGACCCTAATTAGCAATTAAGATAATTATACCAACTTTGCAAGTCTGAAATACCAAGGCTATAACATCATGTTTGCTGCCATTTCTGGGCCATAGGGCAGATGTTAATGATGTAATACTTTGGGCCTTACGGAAGCAAATTTTAGTCCTTGTGGAAGGAGGTAATTTTAGTTAAGAGATTTTACCATTAACTTGTGTGGGGCCAAAGGGTAGAAAAGGATAATTCATAGGTCGGGTTCCTGCATGAAATATGCATTTTTGTTCGAGAGGTTTTTAGTCCAAGATATTTAGATAATATTGTATAGCTCTTCATCACCTTTCCGTAGATATAAAGATCGTCAAAAAATGGAGTTGCAACGAAGAAGTTATTGCGTTCGGAAGTTTGGTGGTTTCAGGGCTAAGCCTAGTACGCTGGACGTACATAGGAGTATGTTGGGTATACTAGGAAGGGGAGTCGTGGGTGCCCTTTAGAGTACAATGGGCATACCACGAGTATGCAGGGCATACTCTAGTCAGGTGCAAACCCTAATTTAGGGTCTTAGACCCTATTTAATGGCCTTAACTCAACTTCAAATCGTCTTACCTTCAATCTCCACCCCATTAAACCCTAAATACGAAACACTATCCTCCATTTGAGTGATTCTTGAGTTCTTGGCATGATTTTATGTGTTTTGGTGCGCATTAAAGAAGAAGGAGTTTCTTGAAGGAGAGTTGGATTGCTTGGAGCTTGTAGATCCAAGCTTGGTTTTCCTTTCTACATCTTTTGGAGGTATAAATTCTTAACCTTGATGGATCCTTTTGTATAGATCTAGCTGTGAGTAGTATTTATCATGTTTTGATCCCATGATGGTGGTTCTTATGAGTAGAAGCTACTCCAGAACCTTTGAGCCTCATATTTGTTCCTTGTTGATCCAGTCTTGGATCTTGTGGACTTTTATCCTCTCATGCAAGTACTGGTGATCTTATTATGAAGTTAGGAAGCTTATATTATGGTTTGGTTCTCATTAAGCCATGCAAAGTCACGATGTCAGGAACTTTATAACTTAAAACACCCTTTAAGGGTCAGATATGTGTTTCGACGTGCTTGTCTTAACTATTAAGAGATTAATGGTGAGTTTTGGCCGTATGATGAGTACGTTGGGGCCATATAGGAGATTAATGGTGAGTTTTGGCGACTTGTTCTTTGTGATGTGACGGGTTGTATGCGGGGCGTATGCTTCTGGTGCATGGGGCGTACTCTTAGGAGGTCCATTTGGGGCCTTAGGCCTTTTTGGGAATTGGGCCATGAGATGTTGGAGCGGTTAAGGGAAGGGTAATGGTATTTTACCCTTTATAAAGATAGAATATAGATCAGGCCTTAGGATTGTCTATTTTGGATTGGACCATTATTAGGCCTGGTGATTTATGGACTGATCTTAAGAATGTAACTTTGGTTGGTACTGATTGTGCTCAGTGTAAGGAGTCATTGTGCAGCAGACTTAGTTGTGAGCTTTGCTATCTTCCAATTGGGGTGAGTTTTCCTCATTCTACCTATGGGTCAAAGGCATTAATGTCGGCCAACTAGATTATTTATCCTAGTTACGATAGTGTTATGCTAGTTTGTAGTTGTTTAGTAAATGTGTACGATTATCTGTATTTGTTGGCTCTGTGTTTATATTTATTTATTACATATGTCAACATATTGTGTTTTGATTAAGGCGGTCCTAGTTTATGTTGTAGGCCAAGACACCCGGGGATGACACGATAGGCTGTATGCCCTATGAGGTGGTCCAGTAGGTCTGATGACCCGTTGAGCGGTCCAAATAAGTTGTAGGCCCTACGAGGCAGTCCAGTCATGCCAAAGGCTCGTAGAGTGGTCCAGATAGGTTGTGGGCCCTGCCAGGTGGTCCAGTCAGGTTGACTACTCATATTTGTATGCTTGTTTGTTACTTGGTGTGTTGGTACTCTGGAGGAACTTAATAAACTTTGTATTACACTTTTAGTTTATTGTTTCAGGTGCTTCTGAGGATCGTGGGAAAGTGAAGGCCTAATCATGCATATCTTACTATTTTCATATGATTGGTTTATTCGGGACACTCTGATATTATGTTACTTTTGAAACAATGAGTATATTTGTAAACAATGATAGTTCACAGTTTATTTAAAAAAAAAACAATTCCTTGGATTTTTGAAGTGTTACAAAGGTAAATCCTTATTTTGGAAAAAGGCTGTTTTTCCCTTCTAAGCCTTAAACCCCTCAAAGTTGATCAAAAGTCAAACTGGTCAAAAAGCCAACGGTCAATTTTTTGTTGACCTATGTGCTGTATACTCTATCTCTACGTTGGGTGTAGAGCCTTAATCCTGAAACACGGGTGGAAACCAGGCCATGTTGGGCGTATCCCGGATCACGCAACACGTACTGACCCTGCAACAAAAATTCATTTTAAGTACTTAATACATTATTACCTTTCACTCCAAGCTCAGATCTGGTTCCTAGTAGCTCCATAATGGATAAGGTTTCCAACTTTATGCATTAGGATGGTCCAAACAACTGAGATTTAGTCTTTAAGTCTCAAAGGGACCAAAAAGACATCTTTCTTGACTTAATTCATTAAGTCCAAGTCGCCAACCTTCATATCTGAATCAATATGATGTTTAGATGTATAAAATTTCCAACTTTATCCATAACAAGGTCAGTAATTTTCAAGATCTAAACTTTATGCACTAAAGTGACCAAAAATTTACAAGTATGAAAATTAACATCATCTATGAAACTAATGAACAAGTTTCAAGCTTTTTACCTTCAATGGTCCAGAAATATGGCAAACTTGTTGGATCTATGTTTAAATCCTTCTATTAGAAACTTTTTCACAAAATTGTTCTTCAAGATTCCACCTTCCAATGGAGAAATAAGCTCCTAAATGATGCTAAAGCTCAAAATAAGCGAGAGGAGTCTAGGGTTTCAAAACCCAGAAAGGACCTAAAAGGGCTTAGAGACATTAAATAAGGTTCAAAACCCAGAAATTAGGGTTTTACACTTTAGAATTACGCCATGCGTAAATTTGGGTACGCCCTACGTTCTCCACTAAAAACACGTCCCACCCTCAGCATGTATTCCTTGTGTACTCCATTGTGTATGCACCGCATACTATGAGACTCCCTTTTCAAAACTTTAAATAGCTATAACTTCTTTGTCTCAACTCGGTTTTTAGTGTTCCTTATATGTGCAGAAAGGTATTGAAATGCTCTACAATCCTATATAATTACTTTTAACTTAAAACATACCAAATGAAAATCCTTATTCCAAAAAAGAAGTATGAAACACCACTTTTTCCTTTCTACCCTTTGACGCCAAAACACAAGCCAAACGCTTGGATAGCAGAACCATATTATCAGCATCCAAATGGGTCTAAACCCTATTTCCTTGAAGCCCAAGGCCTTTACTTGATCCATTTATTGTCCACAATCCCGAAATGAAAAACCATTTGAAACAAGATGTTACCACTTTCCCCCACTTAAGATGGATATTGTCCGCGAAATCCGTCTCGGTTAGGATTTATGAGACAACACCAACCTATTCTAGAACACCCTCTAACCATTTCAAAATCAAGGCATCTTATAAAGAAAAAACTCTAGAGACCACTCAGAAACCCACAACAACCAACAAACAACCCAATAACTCTAAAATGCTCAACCACAACAATTTTCTTTCTCTCCCTAATTGTATGAACCAACATCCAGAGAAAACCATGAAAACTGGGAACTATCAGAACTACAACCACAAACCAACTTCGTCACTATAGTCCCCGAAACCAGGAACCCATCAATCTTTACATAGAAACCTTACCCTAAGATTGATGATCATCCAATTGTCGTACCTACCCCAAAATCCCTGACTAGAAACACCACCAAACCATGCAAAAAGTATACCAAAACATCCTGATCATGAACTTCACTCAATCCTAAATTTGAAAATTATGCCCAAAATCTCAAGTATACTCTTGACTTCCAGACAACTCGTCACCAACCCACTGCCCCCATGAGCATAAGGATGGCCAATCCAAGAATTCTCACATTGCATCCAAATCCCTCATCAGCTCAGGTGTATATGCACCTGATAAAACATTTAAGATATTTACAACAAAATCCATGAATCAAAATTTCAGAAGCGATACTCGATATACGTAACCAGGATCCTAATAGACAGCCCACCAGAAAACGGGGTTCATAATGCAAACATTCACCAATAGACTTCTGATGCACAATTAATACACCCAACAAACTTTTACTGTCCACATGATCCAAATCGGCTAGTTACTGAGTCACACAACAACTAATGAATGCACTAACACCAAACATGCCAATAAGACTAATGATCCGAGACCTAAGAGTCCCAATCTAATCACTACTGGGTCCTACCCGTATGAATTATTTAGTTGATGGTTCATGACACATCGTAAGACCTTTTAACCACTAAAATGTAGGCTTACAGTAGTATGTTGATCTTGCCGTTATTCTCTCACTAGCCTAAGACTCACAACCAATACCATAGGGGCCTAAAGATATACAACCATCAACCCATCGAATTGCAGTAACCCAATCAAAATCCCTCTCAATGCTAACCATACACCACAAGATCTGTAACTTTTTATAACTTACAATTCATTTCACAGAAACATGGTCACACACAACCAGAGAATGAGATAGGTTGTTGTAATCTTGTTCCAACTTCAAGGCTATAACCCAAAAAGAACCATGCCTATAATTGGAACCAAGTGCTCGTTGCTATCTTGTTCAGTTCACAAACACCCCTCTCAACAATATCTAAAGAACTTACTATAATATACACCCTCAAGAAACCCAAAAACAACGCTGGATCTGCTACATTCCTTTTTCCTCATGGACCTCAATCATTAACAGAAACATTATCATAAATGTCTAAAACAAGGTCCTACCCTTTGATTGAATTGAATATTTTCCACCAACACGTAACTAGCTTGATAAAACCTCTAAAGTTATCCATAAATGTTTCTAAAACCCTGGTCGATTCCAACCCTGTCGACACGAAATGCCAAAATTGGATTCTATGTAGATCTAAAGCCACACCTGAAAAACTAAAAGTACCACTCCAACTTTCGAACTCCTATTAACTAAGGACAATTGCCAAACCTGAGTCCGCTATGAAAAATACTTCCATAACCAACAATTGAGGTTACCCATTCACATAAACCAAAAGGCACAATTTTTAGATTTTGTTGATAGGTTGACGCATCCCTTGAACTTCCACTGATATAGCTCAAAACATTTAAAAAACCTCAACCCTTGATTACGAACAAAATGGCCCACAATTGAGAACGCATCGATAATTAATCCACTAATCCAATACATTAGTGAACAAAGCCCTTAAGGAACTACACATACCAACACCAAAGTTGATTGATAGCTCATCAACTTCTTATCCTAGAATGTTGATAGAAATCTTTACAACGAGATTACAAATACCTCAATAAGCAATACTCAACTTGAGTGACCCAAATGCTCCATGACCCAAGCATCGGTAACCCAAAAGGAACCACTGACTATAACGAGCGCTTTGTCTAACTAAATCCTACTATGAAGATAAGTCATGCGTTTTTGAGTACATACATATGATGGAAACTTGCCCTACACCCCCATATTGACCAAACCTTGACCCTAATTCTTGCACACCCGAACCACACATCCTTTGGATCAATCATGCCGAAATGACCTCCAAGAAGAACACCTAGTTCTGCCCCACTTAGGGTTCGAACTACCACCAACTAACATTGCAAAAAGACCAAATCTCAAACTGGCTTGAACAGATACGTAGCATCCCTGGCCCTTGGAATGTATAACATGATACAAGATGATATTTCGGGTACAAACCAAGCTAACTCAAAGAGATTCCAAATATCAGATGGAGACCTTGGAAAACTTCCCAATCATAACACCTCTAACGTCAAGCATTGATGGATAAGAACTATTATTGAATGTCCATTCATAGCACCGATTCTCTATCTAGAAACAAATGGACTATCACACACCTTGTCCATAATTCCCCACCTATCAATTCATTTGTGAGAATCATTCATAAATATTTGAGGCATCATTCTTATAGTCGGGATACATCAGAGACATCAAAAGTTTTTGTTCTTGATTCACTTTCCTGACCACTCAAAACAAGCAACTAGAACTTGACCTCCCTATATTCAAAGAAAGTCGACCCTTGATCTCATCTCAAATCAATCTTGCCACAAGAATCCTCTCATGCATTGCCACACTTCCATACTTTCCGCGAATAAAAACCCCAACTATCTAGCCCCACTATGGGTGCACATCCTAACTCTGAAAATCACATGTCTGCTCTTTCTTTCCTCCGATCACGGAAGGTTGGTCGAACATAACCCCCGTCGTTGTGAGAACAAACGATCTGATGCGCAGGGACAAGGTTTAAAAACTCAAACCTTGACTTAATGCTCAAGATCAATGTTTGCATACTAAGGAATGTTCCAGTCAAGTCTGGCAAGACCAGTCAAGTCTAAGTTAATGCAATCAACAAAGTATTCAAGATATTAATGAATAATGAAGATAATGATCAAGGTAAAGACAATAAATGAAGAACAAGAAGAATGTTTGAGAGAATAATTAAGAAAGTGAGGTAAACTGGAATATTGGTAGATATGTTTGAATAATTCGTAACTTGATTCAACATTGAATGCTCCTACAAATAGGAGAACATGATACATCGTACTAACTAATTACATACAAAGGATTGGATAATAGCTTTACTTCTGACACTCTGATTATCCATGTTTCACAAAAGAGACTAAGTCCTATGACAAGTTAAATCAAGCTAAATGACAAATATCATTAATACAACTAGAAAAAACATTCTAGACATAATATCCATTCCGGAATGCCTTCATTTGCTTCGGAACACTAACACACAATCTTCTCTTCTCATCCAAAGTCAAGCTGTTATTTAGTACTTCACATTGACTTCACACCAACTTCTGTTTTGGAATTAAGACTGACTTCGAAACTTCAAAGGTGTTATAGATTGCTAGAGGTTCACTTTTAGGTTCCAAAAATCTCCCCCTAAAGGAACATAGCAATCGGGTCAGCTTAATTTTCTTCTACCTTGATAAACGTGTAAGCTTTGTACAACCAATCTCTAACTTTGATGTACCATTGCAACTAACTCACAAGCCTTGCTTTCACATGTTCAGGAGCATCAAATCTAGTTGCACGGCTGATGAACTTTTGAAGAGCTCTTGTAGGAACTAGGTGTTTGTCAAGGACTCGAAAGAAGTCCTTATTATGTGTCTTCTTTGTTTTGTAAACGAACCCTAGAACCAGATCATCAATGGATCCTTCTGCTAGCAGCTCGACTTCTGATAGAACATAGTCGATTTTGGCTAGGTAGCTTTCAGTTCCGAACAGGTGTGCTAGCTTATAGTCGCATCGACAAAATTCAGCAACATACTCCTTATGGAAAATTTAAAGCTGCATGATAAGCACCCATGTTGATATCATCTTTTTGTAGACTCTAGAGATGAGCAGCAATGGTCAGAACATAGTTCGGATTGATTGCAGGGAAGTTAGCATCAGTGATTGTGCGGTACACTGGTTTGTTCCGGATGATGTGATACCGAAACATTGTGCAGTTAAGTTCAAATTTCGTGAAGATCTTCCTTCCGAACGCAGAGATCTTTGTTATCCTTTTCCTTGTCCACACTTCCTTTTGAGGTTGTGCATTCTTGGAGTAGAATGTTTTAAGTCTTTCACGCTCAGTCCAGATGATCAGCTCTGGATTTTCATTCGGGTGGAGAAGAGCAAACTTGGTGTAGAACTTGCTGTATGGAGAGCGAGGCAGATCGAGTTGTTTTGAATTGTTTGTAGGTATGTCATAGTACATGAAGGGTACTATGTGTAAATCATGAAGTACTCCTTCTCGACATAAAGGAGAGATACCGCACATCAGATCAAGATTATCTTTGAGTGTTTGGATTCAGATGCTATCCTCTAGGGCTTTGTTGATCTCTTCCTGAGACCAACAAAATTTTTGCTTTGGTGGAGGTCTGGAGTGGTGAGATTGATGGCTTTCCATGATGGGCTTCTTACCCTTATCTTGGTTGCGAATTGAGATGACATGCTTCATGTTCTTGTCAATGGAGAAGTTTGGAGGAGAAGATTTAAGAGGTTCTTCCAGAATTTCGTTTGGAGTCCGGAGGGGGGGGGGGGGGGGGGAAACCTTCGACAATTGGAGCAATCCTTGGAGCAAGAATTCGAGGCAACATGGATGGAGTGGCCCGGAAAGTGTCAACCGTTAACTTGGTTTTGGATTTGGCTATTTGATTACTTCTTTGAAACACATCCGACACAGTGGATGGCCATGAGACTGCAGACCAGATTCTCTTCTCTTCCTCCGAAAGCACCTTGGTAGGAAATTTCTTTGGAGTTTGGAGTCTAACTATAGGATCAGTGACATACTTCACTTCCTCTTCATAACTTCCATCATCTGTTGGATTAGTGTCTAAGGCTATAACTATATTTGGTAAGTACTTGACCCGGTTGTGCATGGTCCTTTTGGCTTGCCTTCACCATAGCAACTTGACAGGGTGATTTGTAAATAGAGAAGAGATATAATTGTTAATATATTATGAGAGTAATATATTAAAGGAATAATAATATTATTTGATTGATATAAGTCATAAATTAATTGAGAATTAATTTGGTGACTTAAATAGGTTAATTGAATAAAGGGGCATAAATTGTCAAATGTATGATAGTTGTGTTTTGGGCTATGTATCCTTATGGATATTAGGGTGGATGGATTTTAGGGCTTAGATATCTTAAAATCGTCCAAGCCTTATATCTAGGACGATCTTTGGATTGCATAGGGCCTAAGTTATTCAATTAGGGTTAAGGGTGTAACCCTAGTAGCTCATAGTATAAATAGACCCCATGGGTGAGGGAAATCGACCACTCTTGCAAGGAAGTAACCCTAGAGCCGATTTCCTCACCTCCTCTCTCTCTCTCTCTCAAGATCATCCTCTTGCTAGTTGGTGTTTGTAAGCCATTAGAGGAGTGGCAATTGTGATTCTAAGCTCCAAGAACAAGAAGTTTCAAGCAAGTAACTTAAAGTATTCTTCTAGATCTGATTTCATATGATATGATTCAATTGTTTACACTAGATCTAGAATTTTAAGCCTTGGATACATTGCATGTTCAATTAGAGAAACCTAGATCCAAGCATTAGGGTTTGCATGTGCACATTGGAAAGTTCTTATGGATCAAACCCATCAGTGGTATCAGAGATTTGATTGATTTCTATTGAATTGATGCTTTGGTTAATTGCTTTTGCTTGAAAAAAATTCGATTTTTGTGATTCTGACCGGTGAACTCGGCGAGTTCACAGTGGAACTCGGCGAGTTCTAGCACCAGAAAGAGTTGATTACGGGATTTCTTGCTGTTTTGCTTGAGCATACTTGCCTTAATTGTTTTGGGTCATTAAAATCCGAATTTTATAATATATTTGAGTATATTATTGACCAAACAAAAGATAATTACCATTTAATTGAATAATAATTTCCTTATATGATAATAATTGATTATTTGAATTAAATTGGTGAATTGTCTTGCAAGTAATATTGACTAGATCAAATTTAAATAATCTAATTAGTTGATTTATATTATTTGCTATTTGATCCTTCTGTTTTGAAAACTTTAAAACTTGTCCTCAGGTTTTGAAATTTATGTTTTGTGATTAAATGTCACACCCCGAAAACCGAAGGCGAAAACATTTTCGGGGTTGACTCCACGTTGAGTATCAAATCCAATGCACATAGTAAGTAAAGCAAACAACCATTACATTACATATATAAAAGTTTACAGTTGTTTATAAAGTAAAGTTGTACAAGTGTGATACATAGTATATATAAACAAAAGTGAGACGAGCCTTCTGCGCACTCCGTCTTCGACAAAAGGAATCATCGGGTACCTGTCTAATGCAGACCTGAGAATACAAGAAGTTTGAAAATCAGCATAACGTTGGTGAGTTCATAAGCGGTTTTGTTTTGTGAAAAATGTACATGTTCCTTTCCGTTTCTGAAAATGTTACACACCAAGAAAATCCCATATTTTCTTAAAAGTTGGTTATTGAATCCCAAAATGTAATGTAAAGATGTACACTGAAAACATGTTTACCTTTGTGAAATGTAAAGTTTAGTTATCTGGTTTGTTACACTTTTCTGGTTATGTATAAATGTTCCTTAGGAAAATCCCATATTTTCCTGAATGTTGGTTACCAAATATGAAAGATGTATACTGAAAACCCGGTTATCCTTGTGAAATGTATTAGTTTTAACACATATATAAAACTAAAATACACAAAGTAATTTAATTCCTTTATTCATTATTACTATTAAGTAAATCTCTGTTATCCTAATTTGGAGTTCCATAACCATATAATAGACTAGATATGGAAATAAGTAGTCCACATCACCTTATGACTTTTGTCACCCTTGAACCATTTCGGTTTGGCTGTAGCTAGCAGCCAGGTGTGGGGTAGTCAGCCCCATATAGATCTATACACTCAAGTCACGCTCCCTATCTAAGAGATTCTGGTTACAGATGCGGTCCTCCACTCACGTGCCGACCAATTCTCTATCGCTTTAATCTTGGAAGGATCCACATGAATACCCTTCCTCGCTTGCAACGTGACCAAGGAAAGTTACCTTCCGAATCCAGAATTCACAATTCGAAAATTTCGCGTACAACTTCTCGGATCTAAGGGTTTCTAACACTAGCCTCAAGTGCTGTTTGTCATCTTCTTTGCTTCTGGAGTAGACAAGTATGTCATCAATGAACACGATGAAGAACTTGTCTAGTTAAGGAAGACACGCACCTGGTTCATCAGGTCCATGAACACTGCCAGTGCATTGGTTAAAGCGAAGGGCATCACTACGAACTCGTAGTGTCCATACCGAGTCCTGAAAGCTGTTTTGGAAACATCACTCTCATGAACTCGTAACTGATGGTACCCTGACCGAAGGTCTATCTTGGAGAAGTAGCTGGATCCCTGGAGTTGATCGAAGAGGTCATCTATTCGCGGAAGGGGATATCGGTTTTTGAAGGTCAACTTGTTCAGCTCATGGTAGTCGATACACATCCGAAAGGATCCATCTTTCTTCTTAACGAACAATACCGGAGCTCCCCAGGGTGAGGAACTCAGTCTAATGAATCCTTTACTGAGCAACTAATTGAGTTGACTGGATAACTCCTGCATTTCTGCTGGAGCTAAGCGATACAGAGATTTCGCTACGGGGGTAGCTCCAGGAATTAGATCAATGCGGAATTCGACTTGACGTTCGGGAGGAATTCCTAGAAGCTCTTCAGGAAACACATCAGGAAAGTTACAGACTTCAGGGATGATCGCGAGGAGTATAACTTCCTGTTTCTCATTGATTACATGGGCTAGGAATGCTTGGCATTCCTTTCGCAAGTGTTTCGGAGCTTTGATGCAGGAAATGATGCGAAGGTTGGAGCTGTGTTTATCGCCATAGATTATGAGAGTATGGCCTGAAGAAAGGTTGAGACGAATGGCTTTTTCGAAACAAATAATATCAGCATGATTGGGACTCAACTAATCCATGCCAATAATGACATCAAAGCTCTTTATGGAAACTTGCATAAGATCGATAGGAAATGAATGGTCATTCAAAGTAAGGGTACAACCTATGAATACATCGCTAGCGCTCTCCTTCTCACCGTTAGCCATCTCAACGGTAAACGTTTCAGTTAATGGTTGAGGATTAGGTTTTAGATTATGTTTGAACGTATGACTAACAAAGCTTCTTTCAGCACCCGAATCGAAAAGAATACTAGCATAAGAGTTGTCGAGAAGGAACGTACCCGAAACAACAGTTGGATCGGCGGCTGCCTCCTCCCGTCCCATGGCTAGGACTCTCCCAGTGTTATCAATTGTCGTCTTCTTGGGGCAGTTCCTCTTAAAATGTTCGACTTCACCACAATTGTAGCAGGTTTGACCAACGCCTGCTCCCGAAGATTGATTTGCAGATTGGGCTGGTGCCTTGCAGAATCGGACTGTGTGTCCCTTTTTACCACAGTTGGTGCATGACATCTCACGACAGGGGCCAGGGTTGTGGTGGTATTTGCACTTATGACACTGGGGAAGATTACCGACATACCTACTAGTATGTGTTTGAGCTGTAGATCCCACAACAGAAGCAGCAACAACGGGGTTAGTAGCAGCATGGACTGCTACAGTCTGCTGTTTCTTTGAGGATCCCTGGGAAGATTGACCCTTCTTCTTCTTCCAGAACTTCCTTTTCTCACCACTCCTCTTGGTCGATTCAGGAGTGGTGGTTGTTTCCTCAATATCTTCACTGTGGTCAATTAGGGTCTGGGCTAAACTCTTGGGGCTGTCATACGTATCCGGCCGTGCAGCTAAGACGTTTCCCTTGGTTGGCTGGGTCAGCCCCCAAATGAACCTCTCTATCTTCTTGCTCTCCAGGGTAACCAATCCCGGATAGAGCAATGCTAGATCATCAAATCTCGAAGTGTACGCGGCAAAATCAGAACCCTTCATCTTCAGGTTCCAGAGCTCGTGCTCTAACTTCTGTATTTCGCCCCGAGGACAGTATTCAGCTAGGAGGAGTTCTTTCATGGCTTCCCAACCCATGGAGTTGGCTACAGGTAGGGTCAAGGATTTGACTCGGCCGTTCCACGAAGTCAAGGCTTTATCAATGAAGGTACAAGCTGCGAACATTACTTTATCGGATTCTGAACAGGCACAGATTCCAAAGATGGATTTGATTTTCTCGAACCCTCGGGAAAGGGAAATGACACCTCCAGTGCCATCGAAGGATGTAGGTTTTGCATTCATGAAGTCTTTATAGGAACCTTCCTTTTGGTGTCCCTGACTTCTTTCTTGGTTCTGAGTTTGAGTACCATCTCCCGAACCACCGGTCTTCAATTGGGACATAGCAGCTGCCACCGCGGCGGTAACAGCTGCCTGAAATACCACGGGGTCAATTTTAGGAGGAGGTGGTGGCGGAGGGTTATTGGTCTTTGAGCTGGGTCTCTTTCTTGCAGGCATCTTGATCTAATAAGATCAAGAAAGAGAGGATGATAAGTCCTCTGAATCGAATCGAGAGATATGACAGATATATATATTCCGAATAAGCGGTAAAGCAGGAAAGAGTTATCAAAGCAGGTAAACTATCGCTAACGGAATGATCTAGGATCTATGCGTGAACGAGGATTTCTACAAAGTATTGGCTCGAGAAATACTCCCATAGTATTTCATGATTCGGTACGACACTGGCTTGATGTTTGTGGTATTAGGGTAAGTTTTAGGCATGCCGCATACCACAGTCACTCCCAAGCACATGTTGGTCATGTCTGGAATGAATATAGTTGGCCAGACTATATTGATCCTAGACACGACTACATAACTGCCCATGTTTAACCGCAGTACACAACACCCATTTACTTATGTTTTGTTCTACTTGTAGTTACGGATCTCGACGGTTCGGTATACTTGTATATTTTGAAAATACTTATATTTTGAAGTATACTTTTAGTTCAGAGCACTTAGGCCCCTTAATGTTTATAGTCTTATACCATGTAAGGTTTGGTATACTTTATTCACTATAAACAAGGGTTCTGATACCAATCTGTCACACCCCAAAAACCGAAGGCAGAAACATTTCCGGGGTTGATGCCACGTTGAGTATCAAATCCAATGCACATAGTAAGTAAAGCAAACAACCATTACATTACATATATACAATTTGACATTTGTTTATAATGTAAAGTTATACAAGTGTGATACATAGTATATATAAACAAAAGTGAGACGAGCCTTCTGCGCACTCCGTCTTCGACAAAAGGAATCATCGAGTACCTGTCTAATGCTGACCTGAGAATACAAGCGGTTTGAAAATCAGCATAACGCTGGTGAGTTCATAAGCGGTTTTGTTTTGTGAAAAATGTACATGTTCCTTTCCGTTTTTGAAAATGTTACACACCAAGAAAATCCCATATTTTCTTAAAAGTTGGTTATTGAATCCCAAAATGCAATGTAAAGATGTACACTGAAAACATGTTTACCCTTATGAAATGTAAAGTTTAGTTATCTGGTTTGTTACACTTTTCTGGTTATGTACAAATGTTCCCCAGGAAAATCCCATATTTTCCTGAATGTTGGTTACCAAATGTGAAAGATGTATACTGAAAACTCGGTTATCCATGTGAAATGTATTAGTTTTAACACATATATTAAACGAACATATACAAAGTAATTTAATTACTTTATTCATTATTACTATTAAGTAAATCTCTGTTATCCTAATTGCGAGTTCGATAACCATACAATATACTAGATATGGCAATATGTAGTCCACATCACCTTATGACTTTCATCACCCATGAACCATTTCGGTTCGGCTGTAGCTAGCAGCCAGATGTGGGGTAGTCAGCCCCATATAGATCTATACACTCAAGTCACGCTCCCTATCTAAGAGATTCTGGTTACAGATGCGGTCCTCCACTTGCGTATCTCTGTGGAGTGTTCACCGAGGACGTGTCTCCAATTATATAGGATTAACAAATTTACTAGTAATAATACAATAATCCTCCACTTGCGTATCTCTATGAAGTGTTACCGAGGACAAAAACAGTGTACTAGATTTTTATGTTCAAAGTTCAAATGTCATGCTTTTAACTGATATAATGTGGAAAAACATTTGTGAAATTATAAAACATAACAGTTTATAACCCATTTCACAAATAATATGTTTACGTGTTCTGCATGTTCAAACGGTTATCTGTTATAACAATCAATGTTAAAAGCATATGAGATATCAAACACACACATGTAAAAAAAGTTTTGAGTACAAGTATTCCTTGTACTTTGCTTGTATTCCCCCTGAAAATAGTGAAAAACAGTGAAAAAGGGTAGGGGTATGAACTCACCAGACGAGAAAATGTGACGTTTTGGATGATAAGTGTTGGTTCGGTGCTTGATAACGCACGAGGTTCCTATGTAATATGAAATAATATCCAAATGTATCTAATTAGATTTTAATCCACTAATTAGATAGGATAATACACTCCAATGAGCGAAAACACTTCAAAACAAGTGTTTGGAGTGACCCGGGTGACATCTACGGACGTGTGGGACTTGGGAAATGAGTTTACTCTTCAAGAGTAAACTCCTTATGGAGTTTTCGGCCATAAGACCATAACCACATGAGTTCACGGCCGTGAACTCATGGTTGGTAGGTTTTATGGTGCTAAATGGCATGATAACACTTGGGAAAATTAGCTAGGATTAAATCTAGGGCCTTGGAATGGATTAAACTCACTTAAGGACCACTTATTGGAGTTTACGGCAGTAAACATGGATTTTATGGCCGTAAACTCCCCCATACTCATTCCTTAATTTATTTGGTGATGCTAGGACAATCACATGTGATTCAAACTATTTTTACATGCCTTAGAATGAGTTTAGGGCACCATTTGACCTATGATAATGAGTTTACAGCCCCGGAACCATTTCTTGGGGGGTTATGGCCATAAACACTCAAATGAAGGGATTTCATCATGTTTAAGGTCCCCAAATTGATTTTGGTTGGTTCTATGATTTATTCCAAGGCTAATGGTGTGTTTAAATGGCTTTTAAACACTTGATTTTGAGTTTACTCTCCATGAATGATGAGTTTACGGCCCAATCATGTTCTTGGGTAGTAAACTCATGTTTACTCCTCAAAAACCATGTTAAGGGTGTTCTAAGTCCGAAATAGTAAGCCATAAAATCATATCTAAGTCCCAAAGTTGGTTTAGAGGGGTTTTATGGCTTGAAAATCCATTTTATTTGAGTTTACGGACGAAACGTGTTCCAGGGCCGTAAACTCATGAAGATGATCCTTTTCCAAAGTTTAAACACAAATTTGAAGTCCTAAGAGGTTGAACAACAAGTTAGGGAAGTTTCCTCAAGGATTTGGAGCCTTAAATCAATGTTTTTGGACCTTGAATTTGGATTGAGGAGAGAGGTTAGAGAGAGTGTAATGAGAGAGGGCAAAAGCTTCAAATGGAAGCTTGGATCACTTTAAATAGTGTCTAAGATTTGGACTCGGTGGAATTTTACCCGATACCGATGCAAGATGGGGCTTTTGGTCGCACCCGATCAAGTTGTCGTAACCCGATATGGTTGATTCTAAAAATTTTCCGATTACTAATATGGGGTGTTAAAATAAGTTCTAAATGCATTGGGATACCCAT
Organism: Lactuca sativa; assembly: GCF_002870075.4. NCBI lineage: Eukaryota > Viridiplantae > Streptophyta > Magnoliopsida > Asterales > Asteraceae > Lactuca > Lactuca sativa. Next base: position 197,111,108 of record NC_056626.2, on the reverse strand, counting down.
TAAGTCATAATAATAATTTCAAATTAATGACTTAATTAAATGACCTAAACGGAAACGAAAAGAAAACGACGAATGGATTAACCCAAAAGGGTTACGAAAAGGGTTACAATTGATGTACGAAATTCAGGTTGTTATATTAAAAGTTTAATTTGAATTATTTAAATTTCAAACCTTAGAATTTTACAAGTTTAAAATTCAACACTATAATATTATATTATTACAAGCTTAATATATATATATATATATATATATATATATATATATATATATATATATATATATATATATATGTATGATTTAAAAGTGCTAGTCTTACTGTTAGTAGGCCTCATTCACGAAGCCAGTCTATAAGGTTGGTATAAGGTTGCTGCCTATAAAATGGCGCTTAATGGGTGTACACTCACACCCACCGCTTGCTTCACTGGTGGAGGGTCGTTAGCCAAACGGGTAGGATAGGGCAATCCTCTCCTCATTAATAAGTATAATGAATCTATATAAAGTAACTAAACGTGTTTCATAAAATTCCAAATCTTAGTTACTTTAGGAAAAGTGAATTGAGGCAATCCCATGAATTTGCACTTTGTACCCTTGCTGAGAAGTTAGTGGAGCACGTGTGGTTAACCAACACACTAATTGGTTTTAAGCAATTATAGCAAAGAGTGACTTATTGTTTGTCATAGTTTGATGGAGCATGTGTGGTTTACCGGCACATCGAATAGATGACTGTAACAATGAGGGCATCACGTATATTTGCATGGTTATTCACACCCGCTTTGTGATCCTCGACATCCCAGTCACAAACTAGAGGGGCATATCGAGATTTAAACATGCCATTGAAAAGTTCAATAAATCTCATAGAAATCTAGGAATTCTCAATACATTTAAAACTTAAGCTTATGTTTTTCATGGTGAAGAATTAGTGAATCGTCATTCACTTACCTCCAAATTATTTGCATGTTGGATTACAACATCCCTTTTCTAATGTGTAAATAATGTTGTTGGGTCCTAGCCCTAATTTTCATTTTGGGTGTTAATTAGGGACTTAACTCTAATCAAACTTTGTTCCTTTCTATTTGTAGATGTCTAACGCGAACAACACTGCTGCTAGCTCATTCACGCTAATGAGCCTTTGTCAAAAAGTGACTTTTGACGGATCGAACTTCAGCGAATCGATAAGATACATTCGCATGATTGTGCGCTATGAGGACAAAGAGTATGTCCTCGATGAGAAGCTCAAAAAGATCAATCCAGAAATAGCTACTCCCGAAGAAATGGCTGTCTTGGAGACCCATGAGCGTGATGCAACGAAAGTACATTGCATCATGCTAGCCACGATGAACCCCGAATTCATAAAGTCCTATGAGGACATGTATCCTTATGAGATGCATCAAGACTTAATGGAGAGATACCACCAAAGCACGAGGCAAGAGCGCTATGAGATCATAACGAATATGATCACTGCTAAGATGGGAAGTGGAGAATCTGTAACCGTGCACTTGCAAAAGATGCAAAGATATGTTGATCGTCTTCACAAGTAGAATGTCAACTTTGGGGAAGATTTGGCTATCGAAATTGTTCTTCACTCCTTGCCCTCGTGCTACAAACAATTTAGGATGACCTACCACATGAACAAGGAAGACGTCACCCTAAGCAAACTCCAAGGGCTCCTAAGGACTGCTGAGAGCAACCTCAAGGACAAGTCTGTTGCATTAACTCCCAATCCACCCGTTGCTCCTGTTTTGGCTATTGGCCAGGGAAGGGGCAAGAAGAGGAAGGCTTCTTCAAAGAATCACCACAAGGGAAAGTCCCAAGATGTTTCCTCTTCTAATGGGACCAAGGTTGGCCCTGCTAAGCCCAACCCAAACCCAAAGGAGGCAGAGTGCCACCATTGCCACAAAATAGGGCATTGGAAGAGAAGCTGGCCAGAATATATGCAAGCCATCAAGGATGGGAAGATGAAGCCATCTTTCGCAGGTATTTACACAATTAAATCAAATGATTAATTTCATGCTATTTCTTGGATTCTTGATACAGGATGTGGTTATCACATATGTTTTGATTTGCAGGGACTAGGAAGAAATAGGGATGTGGAGCGTGGAAGAATAAATCTAATCACGGGGAACAGAAGATCGTCTCCTGTGACCAAGATTGGAGTGTATTCCCTAGTGCTTTTTAATGGATTGAATTTAGATTTAAATAATTGTTGCTACTCGTCAGATACGGCAAGAAACATCATTTCTTTTCATATTTTATTTAGACAAGGATTTAGATATTCGTTTAATAATGAGAATGGTTCGATTTAAGCTTATGTAGATGGTATTTTATATTTTGAAGCAATGCCTTGTAATGGAATTTATGAAACTGTTATGGTTGTAGATAACCTAGGAAATGATGTGTTGTGTACGGATTCTTCCAATAGTATGGATAAAGCATGCTTGTGGCATTATCGTCTTGGACATGTCAACAAGAAGCGCATAGCCGAACTCCAAACGGATGGAGTGTTGGACTCATTCTACCTTAGGGAAGATGACACGTGCGAATCTTGTTTACTTGGAAAGATGACCAAGTCACCCTTCACTGGCACTTATGAGAGGGGGTGAGGGTTTATTGGATCTCATACAAACTAATGTGTGTGGGCCCTTTAGATCCACCACAAAGGATGGGAACCGCTTCTAAGTGACTTTCACCAATGATTATAGTAGATATGGGTATATTTACTTAATCAAGCACAAGTCAGAAACATTTGAAAAGTTCAAAGAGTTCAATCATGAAGTGGAGAATCAATTGGGCAGGAAAATCAAGATGCTTCGATCCGATCAAGGAGGAGAGTACCTAAGTCTTGAATTCCACGACTATCTCAAGGAATGCAGAATAGTTTTGCAATTGACGCCACCTAGGACACCGTAGTTGAATGGTGTGGCAGAAAGGCGTAATCGAACCCTGTTAGCCATGTTTCGTTCTATTATGAGTCGTGCTTCACTACCAATCTCATTATGGGGGTATGCCTTAGAGACTGCCGCCCATATCCTTAACCGAGTCCCTACAAAGAAGGTTTCCAAAACACCTCACGAGATGTGGACAGGGAAAGCTCCCTTGTTGACACATATCAAGGTTTGGGGTTGTGAGGTTTTCGTAAGACGAGAAACTTACGACAAGCTCGAGCCTCGTAGTAAGCATTTTCATCGGCTACCCGCATAAATCCTTTGGATATCTCTTCTATAGACCGAGTGACAATGTTGTCTTCATTGCGAGGAGAGGAGTTTTACGAGAACGAGAACTCATAAGCCAAGGGGACAGTGAGAGGCAAATCGATCTTGAAGAGATTCAAGAGTCGAGAGATAAAGGAACCTCTATCGCTGGCGCTCAACCCGAGGAGCAAAAACTCAGGTTGAACCAATTGACGAGTCCTTACCTCTTAGATGTTTTGAAAGAGTTAGAGTTCAACCCCAGTTTTATGGCTTTCATATTACTACCAAAGGGGACACGTATATTAGTGATGGTACACTAACAAATCTAGATGAAACTAATAGGTATAATGAAGCCATGGCAGGCCCAGAGTCTGCAAAATGGAAAGAGGCAATGGACAACGAGATTCAGTCCATGTATGACAACCAAGTTTGGAATTTGGTTGACAATGTGCCCGGACGTAAGACGGTGGGGTGCAAATGGATCTTCAAGAAGAAGACCGACGTGAATGGGAATGTGTACACGTATAAGGCACGATTGGTTGCGAAGGGCTTTACTCAAACTCCCGGATTTGACTATGATGAGACCTTCTCGCTAGTTGCTAAAATAAAGTCTATTAGGGTGATGCTAGCTGTGACAACCCGAAATTTCGATTCTGTACAAACTATATTACATTAATAGAAGTTATAGCAGTCATAACTATTTTTCAGACCTTTTCGTGTAAGTTTGAGAAATTCAGGGTTTACACTTCAGGAGATATCAGGAGAGTGGATGCACTAGGGTTTAGTGCAACTCTATTATTCCATCACTCTATTATATTAGAGGTCATTTCAGGAATAAAAATATTTTCTGCCAAAAATATCTCAGGACTATAAATAGAATTCTGAACCAAATTCATTCATTATTCACATTTCCAACTAGAGAAAAGCCATTTTCTCTCTCACGGATCTTCGGGTTTTTAGACCAAAACGTGACTAAATCTTTCTAGTAGTGTTAGAAAGCTTTATATGTAGTTATAACATGATTTAGAAGGCTAAATCATTAGATTTAGGAGTTTACTCCCCAAGGTGTTCTTGGGCGGTAAACTCCCGAAACGAAGCCTACACTGTCCCCCGTGATATACAACTGCCTTGGACTTGTATAGGAGTGTGTTAGGGACATGAAATCAAGCAAGAACCACCCAAGTTTGGGAGTTCACGGCCCAAGAGTTTCTTAGGCCGTAAACTCCAAATTCAATCTCCAAATGGTGGTTTTAAGGCACCTAAAGCCTTAGGCTTTTACCTAGACCTGTTCCCAATAAATCAAGGGCCTTAAACACATCAAAAGAACCTTCCAAAGTGAGTTTACGGCCAAGACATGGTTCTTGGGCCGTAAACTTGAAAGAAGGGCACCAAATAGTGCCAAATGCCTTCATATGCTTTAGGTAAAAGTCTAGAACCTATCCTTCGTATGCAAGAGACTTGAAAACAACAAAAACAGCATTCCAAGGGAGTTTACGGCCGTAAACTCCAAAGGAAATGGCCTTGGGGCCGTAAAATCCTCTAGGGAGTGTTTCTAGGCCTTAAACCCTTTCAAGAATTGAACCACCAAGTTGGAATAATTCTAGGAATCATTTGGAACTTCAAAACACACAATACACCCATGGTTCGGAGTTTACGGCCGTAGACTTAAGAATTTACAACTGTAAACTCCATGTGTATTGGTATATGAGGAGTAAACTCATATATGAGGTCCTTTGGAACCCTAAACACAAGTGCCTTGTCCCACAATAGCTTAGATGCAATCCTTAGGACTTAAAACATTTATATAAAGTGTTTATCATGTCTAGGATGTCTTAACTTTATCATTTAGTAATTTGATTATATGTTCATTAGGATCGTAGTGTGTGTACAAGTCCTCACTTGACACCTAGCAATCCTACACCGTCCAGTTCATCCGAACCACCAACTACAGGTGAATTCATACCCCTTAATCAATGTTTTAAATGATTTTAGATGCTTCAATGGGGGGGGGATACAAGTAGAAAACAATATGTTGTTAAATCAATCTTATGTATTTTATAAGTGTGTTTTCACTCTGTAGATTTCACATATTTTAAAAGGTGTCACATGAAATGGTTTTCTATCTTAAAATACCTTGATAACAAAAGTATTAGTTTTGAAATGTTTATTAAAATGACATCAAGTCATTCTTAATTATTGTTCAAAACTCCTAGATATCTTGCAAAACCATTATTTTACATTCTTGAACTAAACTATGCATATACACTTATATTCTTCTATATGTATTGATGTTATAGTTTACACCTTTCATTTAGTTTCCCACACCCTTGAGTAGTAAGAGTGTATAAACCTACATGATCAACAAATTACCTCTCAGTTAATTATCATAGGGGTAATTTGAAGATATCAAACAAAATTCCTATTACAAGGAATCACACAAGAGTCAGTTCATTCATGAGTCTATACCAGTACATTACCTGATACATGAGTACATTTACAGTTGATTACATGATACCCGAGTACGTTTACATATACTTACATGATACATGATCACGCTTACATGAACACATTACATGAATACCATACAGGAACACTGTTACTTAGGTGCATCATGCTGTATTTACTTACCTGGATACTTGTACTTAGAACTACGAGAATGATTTATTAGTACTTACTGTGTAAATTATCTTTCCTATCCCGGTTCAGTGGGATATTTCGGCGGGACTTACCATTCCGAACCCCACTGATTAGCACTAGTGGTCGATGAACGTCTACGGATGTCTAAGGTTGTTACTTATTTAGTAGTCAGTAACGAGTCTGTCCAACTGTTGCAACAATGGATGAGATGTGAATCTTCGGAGGGTCATTCGGTTAACGATCGGTATTAGGAGATCGATATCGGGACAATCTTCGGATGTTCATTAGGTTATACCTTTCGCTTCGGCGATGTTGTGTTAATCCTGGTCTCCTAGGGATAACACTTACATGATTATATTTTTAGTACTAGTCAATAGAAAGGAAAAGCTATCATTTTACTTACATAACATTTAAGTCTTGGTAGAAGACTATCATATCATTTTCCTATTTTACTTTATTTTGTGATATATTCACATAAACGATGAGTTAGACTAAGCACTTTTAGTACTAGTCAATAGTTAGGAAAAACTATCATTTTACTTACAAAACATTCGGGTCTTGGTAGAAGACTACATTGTCATAACAAAACATTCGGGTCTTGATAGAAGACTACATTGTCATAACAAAACATTCGGGTCGTGGTAGAAGACTACATCTCCAACTGATAGAAAATAAGGGATTTTCTAGGGCTTTTCATACTTACATCAACATTTTCATTTAAAGGTTTACACGACTTTTAAAACAGATTTTAATAAGCAAGACAATGACACTTAAATACTTATGAATTCACCAACTTTAAAGCTGATACTCTCTTTCAAAATAACTTGTATTCTCAGGTCAACAGTAGACAGGTACGATGGCCAGGTTTTGAGAAGACGGAGCAGACAAGTCTCTTCTTTTATTTTGATTGTATATTTTTGGTGTCTCATTACAATGAAAGAACACACATGTATTAAATCTTTACTTATAATGCAATGGATGATGTTGTTGCTTGTTTATTATATTACACTGTTGTGATACTGTACATGACGTCCTCCACCCCTGAACGTTTCCGCCGTTCATGGTTTTGGGGTGTGATAGATTGGTATCAGAGCATTGTTTATAGTGAATATAGTATATCAACCCATAAAAGATATACTAACTATAAATACCTCGGGATTAAAACACTCTGTCTAAGAGTTATACTTTTAAATAATAAAATATTTAACAAAGTATACGTGCCTGCTTTCAAACTAAAATCAGTGTCACAATGACAAGAACAAAAGTATTACGATTGTTGAATATCACAAGTAAGCCTGGGGATATATGGTCAGTCTTGGGAATGGCATAGCCTGATCAACTATGCTGGTCCGAGGAGTGATTAGCATATGCCCAAGAATGGTTGTGATATGGCAACAAGTCTAAAAACTTACCAACACAACCATAAAGAAATACCATAGGGGTATTTGGTCTTACAGTAATTACCTTAGTCAGTTCGTCTATTTTAGCTATTTCTTATATCCCTTTTCTCGCGTAGATTAAAATGGCTGGATTTCACCACGGCGATCCGTACTTCCCAAACCAAGGAAATGCTGGTTGGCTAGAGGCAGAACCAGAAGATGATCACCCAATCCCTTTGGATGATCACCATGGTGAGGGTTTTTCCGATAGTTCTGACTCAAGGCCTGAAGTCAACAACCTACCCCCAGGTGCTCAAAACCCAAACCTGAACCCCCGCCCTGTGTTTCAAGGACTCATACCTCTGTGGGCCACTAACTTGGCTAGATGGAGCTAGGAACAAGGTCAGCCCATTCCCTATAATGGAGACCGAAGTTTCTACATCCTCACTGAAGGAGGTTCTGCTGACAGGGTCCTACCCATCATGGTTCGTAGAATTTCCAAAAACACGATACTGGGTCAGGCAAATATCGACCGGGTTGTGGAGATTGAAGCCAACTCTGGCGTTAACACTGTCCACATTCGCCAACTAGAGACTGCTCATGAAAGGACTCTGGTCCGCAATGCAAATCTACTGAGGGAACTTGCTGAAACTCAAGCTGAAGTTAGGGAACTTCGAGCTCAGCAAGTGAGAGCTGACAGGCGTATGAGGGACATGGAACGTCTACTGTCGGGATCGAGAACTCATGCTAGTAGTTCTCGTCGCCGATAGAATCTCGTCGACTCATCTTTTGGATATAACCTAGTTTATGTAAAACTTTGGTCTAATTTCCTATCTGTATAAATCTTAGACCTATTAGGTCTTGATCTAGCCTTAATTCTGTCAAAATTTTCCATCTTGGTTGATGTAAGGCCTACTTCTAGGCCATTTTTCCTGAACTTGTTACATCTATAATTCCAGTATTATTGATAGATATCTAATCTTATGGAAATTATTATCCAAATGCTAACTTCTTCATTTAGTCATACTGTTCCTTCTGTTGTTGGGTTATGGGGAGTTAGTCCATGAGACACATTTATTAATCATTTATTCTTATCCATGTCGTCATCTTTTAAACGTATAGTTAAATATGTCGCCATGCAGGAATCCAAGGCGTAACCCAAACAACGAAACACCGATACCACCACCTCCACCACCACCTGAACCTCTTCAACCACCTAATCCTTTTGATGTCAACATGTTCCATGCAGCTTTCACAACAGCAGTCGCAGCTGCTGTGTCAGCAATCAACGCTCCTGCCCCTAGTGGATCAGGAACAGGTGCACCTCCCTCGAACCACGACGCAAGCCATGGACACCCTCGGGAATGTTCCTACAAGGACTTCACGAACGCCAAACCCCGCAGCTTCAATGGAACTGGGGGTGTTATGGTGTTGAGACAATGGATTGAAAAGATGGAATCTGTCTATGAAATATGTGCTTGTCAGGAGGGTAACAAGGTCATGTTTGCAGCTTGTACCTTCTCTGACAGAGCACTAACATGGTGGAACAGCGATGTTAACTATCTGACTTTGTGGTGGCGTATTCAATCAGTTGGGAAAAGTTAAAGGACATGCTGATGAAAGAGTACTGTCCTCGAGGCGAAGTACAAAAACTCGAGCAGGAATTCTGGGGTCTACAAATGGTTGGATCCGACATCACGACCTACACAAATAGGTTCTGTGATCTGGAAAACTTATGCCCTGACATGGTTGCTCTCCAGAGCAAAAAGATAGAGAGATATATCTGGGGACTGTCGCCCCAGATCCAGTCAAGTGTGATAGCTTCTAGGCCTATTACTTTCGATAGTGCCAAAGAGCTAGCACAATCTCTCATAGACCATTGGAAACCTCAAAAGCCATCAATCCCTATACCCGTACCACAAAAGTCCAACCCCGACCACAACAGGAAGGGGTGGAATAAGAGGAAAAGAGGGGCTTCGCAAGGATCCTCCAAGAAACAACAACTCGTAGCGATCAATGCTGCCACAGTTACTACCATTGTCCCTGCGAACCCCTTACCAGCAAAAACATATGCTGGAACTATCCCGAAGTGCACCAAGTGCAAATTCCACCACCACGGACCTTGCAAGGAGATGCAGTGCTCTAACTGCAACAGGAAGGGACATACAGTCCGTTTCTGCAAGACTCCAACAGCTCAGGCCGCCCAGGTTTCTAACGCCGGTATGGGCCAAGCTTGCTACGGTTGTGGCGAAGTGGGCCACTACAAGAGGAACTGCCCTAAAGTAGGAATGTCTGGCGGAGTAGCAAGAGTTATGGCCCTAGGCCACAAGGAAGCGGTAGCTGATCCTACAATAGTTACTGGTATGTTTCTCCTCGATAACTCATATGCTTGCATACTTTTCGACAGTAGAGCAGAGAGAAGTTTCGTAAGTCAAAAATTTGCACACCTGCTGAAACAAAAACCATGTGCATTAGATAGTTCATTCACGGTAGAAATGGCTAACGGGAAAACAGAGAGTACAAACTGCATATACGTAGGTTGTACGTTAACATTAGATAGCCATACTTTCAAGATAGATCTCATGCCAGTCCCAATTAAATGTTTCGACGTTATCATCGGAATGGATTGGTTGAGTCTTCTTCGTGCCGACATTATGTGCCTCAAAAAAGCAGTCCGTCTTAACCTTCCTAACAACGAAACCTTAATTATCTACGACAACAAACCTAGTAAGAGCCTTCGTGTCATTTCTTGCATTCAACCCCAGAAGTGCTTGCGGAAGGAGTACCATGCATTCCTCGCACACGTCGTCGATACCAGTCATGAACTGAAAGACATTCTGAACATCCCAGAAGTACGCGACTTCCCCGACATATTCCCAGAAGAACTTCCCGGTTTACCACCGCAACGCCAAGTCGAGTTCAGAATCGACTTAGTGTAGGGGCTACCACGTAGCCAAATCTCCTTATCGTCTGGCACCAGCTAAAATGCAGGAACTTTCCAGTCAACTTGACGAACTTCTCAAGAAAGGATTCATTCGACCAAGCTTCTCGCCGTGGGGAGCACCGATCTTGTTCGTCAAGACGAAAGATGGATCGTTTCGCATGTGCATCGACTATAGAGAACTCAACAAACTTACCATTAAAAATCATTATCCCTTGCCCCGTATTGACGATTTGTTTGATCAAATTCAAGGAGCCAATTACTTCTCGAAGATAGATCTACGATCCGGATATCACCAACTACGAGTGTTAGAGGAGGATGTTCCCAAGACAGCCTTCCGAGCTCATTATGGGCACTACGAGTTTGTAGTGATGCCGTTCGGATTAACTAATGCGCCCGCAGTATTCATGGATCTGATGAATAGGGTGTGTCGTCCTTACTTGGATTAGTTCGTCAGCGTCTTCATTGATGACATACTCATCTACTCTCGAAGTAAGGAGGAACATAGCCAACATCTTCGTAAAATCTTAGAAACATTGTGATCAGAGAAGCTCTACGCGAAGTTCTCCAAGTGCGAATTTTGGATTCGGCGAGTCGAATTTTTGGTCCATGTTGTTAGCGAAGAAGGTATACACGTGGACCCTTCCAAAATTAAGGCCATCGAGAACTGGTCAGCACCAAAGACACCTACTGAAATTCGTCAATTTCTAGGTCTAACTGGCTATTATCGCCGGTTCATTCAGAACTTCTCCCGCATAGAAAAACCTCTTACAACACTTACCCAGAAGGGCATGGCCTTTGACTAGGAAGAGAAACAAGAAAGAGCATTCCAAACGCTCAAACGAGCCTTGTGCACCGCACCAATACTGTCCCTTCCCGAAGGGATAGAGGACTTCGTGGTCTATTGCGACGTATCAAACCAAGGGCTCGGATGTGTTCTGATGCAGCGAGGTAAAGTCATAGCCTATGCCTCGAGACAGCTGAAGACACATGAGGTTAACTACACAACCCACGATCTTGAACTAGGAGCAGTTGTGTTTGCTCTGAAGATCTAGCGACATTACCTGTACGGTACAAAAAGCACGATCTTTACAGACCATAAGAGTCTGCAACACATTTTCGACCAGAAGGAGCTCAACATGAGGCAACGACGGTGGGTCGAGCTACTCAGTGATTACGAGTGCGAAATTCGTTATCATCCGGGTAAAGCCAATGTAGTAGCCGACGCCCTAAGTCGGAAAGAATATACTGGTCGTAGAGTCAAAATTTTGACTCTAACTATCCATTCACACTTGTCCACGCAAATAAAGGAGGCTCAGCTCGACGCTTTGAAACCTGAAAACGTGGCTGGTGAGTCCCTTAGAGGGATGGATAAGAACTTAGAAGTCAAGGGTGGCGGAGCCTTATACCTCATGGATCGGATCTGGACACCGAAACACGGTGGATTCAGAGACTTGGTCATGACGGAAGCTCACAACACTCGTTATTCCGTCCACCCGGGTTCAGATAAGATGTATATGGATCTTAAAAAGTTATACTGGTGGCCTAACATGAAAGTAGATATTGCTACCTTCGTGAGTAAATGCCTTAATTGCGCAAAGGTAAAGGTCGAATACTAGAAACCGTCCGGTCTTCTACAACAACCGGAGATACCAGAATGGAAGTGGGAGCGGATCACTATGGACTTCATAACAAGGTTTCCCAAGACGACAGGTGGACTTGATTCCATATGGGTCATCATCGATAGACTGACCAAGTCTGCACACTTCCTACCGATCAAAGAAACAGACAAGATGGAGAAACTTACCAGAACTTACATTTGCGAGATTGTAAGGTTGCACGGTGTTCCTTTATCTATCATCTCAGACCGAGTTAGTAGATTCACTTCGAGGTTCTGGCAGTCATTACAAAATTCCCTAGGAACTAGGCTAGACATGAGTACAGCCTACCATCCACAGACCGACAGGCAAAGTGAGAGGACTATCCAAACCTTAGAAGATATGTTGCGTGCATGTGTGATTGACTTTGTAAAAGCTTGGGATACGCATTTACCCCATGTTGAATTTTCCTACAACAACAGTTATCATACGAGCATAAAGGCAGCACCATTCGAGGCCCTCTCTGGCAGAAAGTGCAGATCCCCTCTGTGCTGGGCTGAAGTGGGTGATACCCAGTTAGCTACAGGACGAGTTCCCGAAAGCAGTCTCACGGGTCCGGAGATCATTCGGGAAACGACAGAGAAGATCGTTCAAATTCGTGAACGATTGAAAGCCTCTAGAGACCGACAGAAAAGCTACGCTGACAAGCGTAGGAAACCATTGGAGTTCCAGGTGGGCGACCGAGTCCTACAGAAGGTCTCACCCTGGAAGGGCTTGCTACGCTTTGGGAAGCGTGGGAAGCTCAATCCAAGATACATAGGGCCTTTCAAGATTCTCGCGAGAATCGGCCTTGTAGCTTACAAGCTCAATCTACCGCAAGAACTCAGTAACGTACATCCCACCTTCCACGTGTCAAACTTGAAAAAGTGCCTATCCGACGAGACTCTTGTTATTCCACTCAACGAGATCGAGATCAACGAGAGCCTCAACTTCGTGGAGGAACCAGTAGAGATCATGGACCAAGAGGTCAAGCAAACAAAGCAGAGCCGTATCCCGATAGTAAAGGTGCGATGGAACACAAAGCGTGGACCAGATTCACTTGGGAACGTGAGGATCAGATGAAACTTAAATACCCTCACCTTTTCGCTTAGTTATTTGTAACTTCTTAATTTCTTAAATTCTAATTTCGGGACGAAATTCCTTCTAATGGGGGGATGATGTGACAACCCGAAATTTCCATTCTGTACAAACTATATCACTTCAATAGAAATTATAGCAGACACAACTAATTTTCAGACTTTTTCGTGTAAGTTTGAGTAATTCAGGGTTTACACTTCAGGAGATATCAGGAGAGTGGATGCACTAGGGTTTAGTGCAACTCTATTATTCCATCACTCTATTATATTAGAGGTCATTTCAGGAATAAAAGTATTTTCTGCCAAAAATATCTCAGGACTATAAATAGAATTCTGAACCAAATTCATTCATTATTCACATTTCCAACTAGAGAAAAGCCATTTTCTCTCTCACGGATCTTCGGGTTTTTATACCAAAACGTGAGCAACTCTTTCTAGTAGTGTTAGAAAGCTTTATATGTAGTTATAACACGATTTAGAAGGCTAAATCACTAGATTTAGGAGTTTACTCCCCAAGGTGTTCTTGGGCGGTAAACTCCCGAAACGAAGCCCAAACTGTCCCCCGTGATATACAACTGCCTTGGACTTGTATAGGAGTGTGTTAGGGACATGGAATCAAGCAAGAACCACCCAAGTTTGGGAGTTCACGGCCCAAGAGTTTCTTAGGCCGTAAACTCCAAATTCAATCTCCAAATGGTGCTTTTAAGGCACCTAAAGCCTTAGGCTTTTACCTAGACCTATTCCCAATAAACCAAGGGCCTTAAACACATCAAAAGCACCTTCCAAAGTGAGTTTACGGCCAAGAAATGGTTCTTGGGCCATAAACTTGAAAGAAGGGCACCAAATAGTGCCAAATGCCTTCATATGCATTAGGTAAAAGTCTAGAACCTATCCTTCATATGCAAGAGACTTGAAAACAACAAAAACACCATTCCAAGGGAGTTTACGGCCGTAAACTCCAAAGGAAATGGCCTTGGGGCCGTAAAATCCTCTAGGGAGTGTTTCTAGGCCTTAAACCCTTTCAAGAATTGAACCACCAAGTTGGAATAATTCTAGGAATCATTTGGAACTTCAAAACACACAGTACACCCATGGTTCGGAGTTTACGGCTGTAGACTCAAGAATTTACAACTGTAAACTCCATGTGTACTGGTATATGAGGAGTAAACTCATATATGGGGTCATTTGGAACCCTAAACACAAGTGCCTTGTCCCACAATAGCTTAGATGCAATCCTTAGGACTTAAAACATTTATATAAAGTGTTTATTATGTCTAGGATGTCTTAACTTTATCAATTAGTAATTTGAGACTAATTGAGTGCATATATGTGTGATTATATGTTCATTTGGATCGTAGTGTGTGTACAAGTCCTCACTTGACACCTAGCAATCCTACACCGTCCAGTTCATCCGAACCACCAACTACAGGTGAATTCATACCCCTTAATCAATGTTTTAAATGATTTTAGATGCTTCAATGGGGGGGGGGGAGGGAAATACAAGTAGAAAACAATATGTTGTTAAATCAATCTTATTTATTTTATAACTGTGTTTTCACTCAGTAGATTTCACATATTTCAAAAGGTGTCACATGAAATGGTTTTCTATCTTAAAATACCTTGATAACAAAAGTATTAGTTTTGAAATGTTTATTAAAATGACATGAAGTCATTCTTAATTATTGTTCAAAACTCCTAGATATCTTGTAAAACCATTATTTTACATTCTTGAACTAAACTATGCATATACACTTATATTCTTATATATGTATTGATGTTATAGTTTACACCTTTCATTCAGTTTCCCACACCCTTGAGTAGTAAGAGTGTATAAACCTACATGATCAACCAATTACCTCTCTGTTAATTATCATAGGGATAATTTGAAGATATCAAACATAATTCCTATTACAAGGAATCACACAAGAGTCAGTTCATTCATGAGTCTATACCAGTACATTACCTGATACATGAGTACATTTACAGTTGATTACATGATACCTGAGTACGTTTACATATACTTACATGATACATTATCACGCTTATATGAACACATTACATGAATACCATACAGGAACACTGTTACTTAGGTGCATCATGCTGTATTTACTTACCTAGATACTTGTACTTAGAACTACGAGGATGATTTATTAGTACTTACTGTGTAAATTATCTTTCCTATCCCGGTTCAATGGGATATTTCGGCGGGACTTACCATTCCGAACCCCAGTGATTAGCACTAGTGGTCGATGAACGTCTACGGATGTCTAAGGTTGTTACTTATTTAGTAGTCAATAACCGGACTAACCATCCCTTTGTCCAACTATTGCAACAGTGGATGAGATGTGAATCTTCGGAGGGTCATTAGGTTAACGATTGGTATTAGGAGATCGATCTCGGGACTAACCCTCCCTCCACCCTGCTGCCGCTATAGAGGATGAGTGGACAATCTTCGGATGTTCATTAGGGTATACCTTTCGCTTCGGCGATGTTGTGTTAATCCTGGTCTCCTAGGGATAACACTTACATGATTATATTTTTCATACTTTACTTTATTTTGTGATATATTCACATAAACAATGAGTTAGACTAAGCACTTTTAGTACTAGTCAATAGAAAGTAAAAGCTATCATTTTACTTACATAACGTTTAAGTCTTAGTAGAAGACTATCATATCATTTTCCTATTTTACTTTATTTTGTGATATATTCACATAAACGATGAGTTAGACTAAGCAGTTTTAGTACTAGTCAATAGATAGGAAAAACTATGATTTTACTTACAAAACATTCGGGTCTTGGTAGAAGACTACATTATCATAACAAAACATTCGGGTCTTGATAGAAGACTACATTGTCATAACAAAACATTCGGGTCTTGGTAGAAGACTACATCTCCAGCTGATAGAAAATAAGGGATTTTCTAGGGCTTTTTATTCTTATATCAACATTTTTATTTAAAGGTTTACATGACTTTTAAAAAAGCTTTTAGTAAGCAAGACAATGACACTTAACTACTTATGAATTCACCAACTTTAAAGCTGATACTCTCTTTCAAAATAACTTGTATTCTCAGGTCAACAGTAGACAGGTACGATGGCCAGGTTTTGAGAAGACGGAGCAGAAAAGTCTCGTCTTTTATTTTTATTGTATATTTTTAGTGTCTCATTACAATGAAAGAACACACATGTATTAAAACTTTACCTATAATTCAATGGATGATGTTGTTGCTTGTTTATTATATTACACTGTTGTGATACTGTACATAACGTGCTCCACCCCTGAACGTTTCCGCCGTTCGTGGTTTTGGGGTGTGACAGATTGGTATTAGAGCATTGTTTATAGTGAATATAGTATATCAACCCATAAAAGATATACTAACTATAAATACATCGGGATTAAAACACTCTGTCTAAGAGTTATACTTTTAAATAATAAAATATTTAACAAAGTATACGTGCCTGCTTTCAAACTAAAATCAGTGTTACAATGACAAGAACAAAAGTATTACGATTGTTGAATATCACAAGTAAGCCTGGGGATATATGGTCAGCCTTGGGAATGGCATAGCCTGATCAATTATGCTGGTCTGAGGAGTGATTAGCATATGCCCAAGAATGGTTGTGATATGGCAACAAGTCTAAAAACTTACCAACACAACCATAAAGAAATACCATAGGGGTATTTGGTCTTACTGTAATTACCTTAGTCAGTTCGTCTAGTTTAGCTATTTCTTATATCCCTTTTCTCGCGTAGATTAAAATGGCTGGATTTCACCACGGCGATCTGTACTTCCTAAACCAAGGAAAAGCTGGTTGGCTAGAGGCAGAACCAGAAGATGATCACCCAATCCCTTTGGATGATCGCCAGGGTGAGGGTTTTTCCGATAGTTCTGACTCAGAGCCTGAAGTCAACAACCTACCCCCAGGTGCTCAAAACCCAAACCTGAACCCCCGCCCTGTGTTTCAAGGACTCACACCTCTGTGGGCCACTAACTTGGCTAGATGGAGCCAGGAACAAGGTCAACCCATTCCCTACAATGGAGACCGAAGTTTCTACAACCTCACTGAAGGAGGTTCTGCTGACAGGGTCCTACCCATCATGGTTCGTAGAATTTCCAAAAACACGATACTGGGTCAGGCAAATATCGAGCGGGTCGTGGAGATTGAAGCCAACTCTGGCGTTAAGACTGTCCACATTCGCTAACTAGAGTCTGCTCATGAAAGGACTCTGGTCCGCAATGCAAATCTGCAGAGGGAACTTGCTGAAACTCAAGCTGAAGTTAGGGAACTTCGAGCTCAACAAGTGAGAGCTGAGAGGCGTATGAGGGACATGGAACGTCTCCTGTCGGGATCGAGAACTCATGCTAGCAGTTCTCGTCGCCGATAGAATCTCGTGGACTCATCTTTTGGATATAACCTAGTTTATGTAAAACTTTGGTCTAATTTGCTATCTGTATAAATCTTAGACCTATTAGGTCTTGATCTAGCCTTAATTCTGTCAAAATTTTCCATCTTGGTTGATGTAAGGCCTACTTCTAGGCCATTTTCCTGAACTTGTTACATCTGTAATTCCAGTATTATTGACAAATATCTAATCTTATGGAAATTATTATCAAAATGCTATCTTCTTCATTTAGTCATACTATTCCTTCTGTTGTTGGGCTATGGGGAGTTAGTCCATGAGACATATTCATTAATCATTTATTCTTATCCATGTCGTCATCTTTTAAACGTATAGTTAAAGATGCCGCCACGCAGGAATCCAAGGCGTAACCCAAAAAATGAAACACCGATACCACCACCTCCACCACCACCTGAACCTCTTCAACCACCTAATCCTTTCGATTGCAACATGTTCCAGGCAGCTTTCACAGCAGCAGTTGCAGCTGCTGTGTCAGCAATCAACGCTCCTGCCCCTAGTGGATCAGGAACAGGTGCACCTCCCTCAAACCACGGCGAAAGCCATGGACACCCTCGGGAATGCACCTACATGGACTTCACGAACGCCAAACCCCGCAGCTTCAATGGAACTGGGGGTGTTATGGTGTTGAGACAATGGATTGAAAAGATGGAATCTGTATATGAAATTTGTGCTTGTTAGGAGGGCAACAAGGTCAAGTTTGCAGATTGTACCTTCTCTGACAGAGCACTCACATGGTGGAACAGCCATGTTAACTATCTGACTTTGGTGGTGGCGTATTCCATCAGCTAGGAAAAGTTAAAGGACATGCTGATGAAAGAGTATTGTCCTCGAGGCGAAGTACAAAAACTCGAGCAGGAATTCTGGGGTCTACAAATGGTTGGATCCGACATCACGACCTACACAAATAGGTTCTGTGATCTGGCAAACTTATGCCCTGACATGGTTGCTCTCCAGAGCAAAAAGATAGAGAGATATATCTGGGGACTGTCGCCCCAGATCCAGTCAAGTGTGATAGCTTCCAGGCCTATTACTTTCAATAGCGCCAAAGAGCTAGCACAATCTCTCATAGACCACAGGAAACCTCAAAAGCCATCAATCCCTATACCCGTACCAGAAAAGTCCAACCCCGACCACAACAGGAAGGGGTGGAATAAGAGGAAAAGAGGGGCTTCGCAAGGATCCTCCAAGAAACAACAACTCGTAGCGATCAATGCTGCCACAGTTACTACCATTGTCCCTGCGAACCCCTTACCAGCAAAAACATATGCTGGAACTATCCCGAAGTGCACCAAGTGCAAATTCCACCACCACGGACCTTGCAAGGAGATGCAGTGCTCTAACTGCAACAAGAAGGGACATACAGTCCGTTTCTGCAAGACTCCAACAGCTCAGGCCGCCCAGGTTTCTAACGCCGGTATGGGCCAAGCTTGCTACGGTTGTGGCGAAGTGGGCCACTACAAGAGGAACTGCCCTAAAGTAGGAATGTCTGGCGGAGTAGCAAGAGTTATGGCCCTAGGCCACAAGGAAGCGGTAGCTGATCCTACAATAGTTACTGGTATGTTTCTCCTCGATAACTCATATGCTTGCATACTTTTCGACAGTAGAGCAGAGAGATGTTTCGTAAGTCGAAAATTTGCACACCTGCTTAAACAAAAACCATGTGCATTAGATAGTTCATTTAAGGTAGAAATGGCTAACGGGAAAACAGAGAGTACAAACTGCATATACGTAGGTTGTACGTTAACATTAGATAGCCATACTTTCAAGATAGATCTCATGCCAGTCCCAATTAAACGTTTCGATGTTATCATCGGAATGGATTGGTTGAGTCTTATTCGTGCCGACATTATGTGCTTCAAAAAAGCAGTCCGTCTTAACCTTCCTAACAACGAAAGCTTAATTATCTATGACGACAAACCTATTACGAGCCTTCGCGTCATTTCGTGCATTCAAGCCCAGAAGTGCTTGCGGAAGGAGTACCATGCATTCCTCGCACACGTCGTTGATACTAGTCAAGAACTGAAAGACATTCAGAACATCCCAGAAGTACACGACTTCCCCGATATATTCCCAGAAAAACTTCCCGGTTTACCACCGCAACGCCAAGTCGAGTTCAGAATCGACTTAGTGTCAGGGGCTACCCCCGTAGCCAAATCTCCTTATCGTCTGGCACCGACTGAAATGCATGAACTTTCCAGTCAACTTGACGAACTTCTCAAGAAAGGATTCATTCGACCAAGCTTCTCGCCATGGGGAGCACCAGTCTTGTTCGTCAAGAAAAAAGATGGATCGTTTCGCATGTGCATCGACTATAGAGAACTCAACAAACTTGCCATTAAAAATCATTATCGCTTGCCCCGTATTGACGATTTGTTTGATCAACTTCAAGGAGCCAATTACTTCTCGAAGATAGATCTACGATCCGGATATCACCAACTACGAGTGTTAGAGGAGGATGTTCCCAAGACAGCCTTCCGAACTCGTTATGGGCACTACGAGTTCGTAGTGATGCCGTTCGGATTAACTAACGCGCCCACAGTATTCATGGATCTGATGAATAGTGTGTGTCGTCCTTACTTGGATCAGTTCGTCATCGTCTTCATTGATGACATACTCATCTACTCTCGGAGTAAGGAGGAACATAGCTAACATCTCCGTAAAATCATAGAAACATTGCGATCAGAGAAGCTCTACACGAAGTTCTCCAAGTGCGAATTTTGGATTCGGCGAGTCGAATTTTCGGGCCATGTTGTTAGCGATGAAGGTATACACGTGGACCCTTCCAAAATTAAGGCCATCGAGAACTGGTCAGCACCAAAGACACCTACTGAAATTCGTCAATTTCTAGGTCTAGATGGCTATTATCGCCGGTTCATTCAGAACTTCTCCCGCATAGCAAAACCTCTTACAACACTTACCCAGAAGGGCGTGGCCTTTGACTGAGAAGAGAAACAAGAAAGAGTATTCCAAATGCTCAAACGAGCCTTGTGCATCGCACCAATACTGTCCCTCCCTGAAGGGATAGAGGACTTCGTGGTCTATTGCGACGTATCAAACCAAGGGCTCGGATGTGTTCTGATGCAGCAAGGTAAAGTCATAGCCTATGCCTTGAGACAGCTGAAGACACATGAGGTTAACTACACAACCCACGATCTTGAACTAGGAGCAGTTGTGTTTGCTCTGAATATCTGGCGACATTACCTGTACGGTACAAAAAGCACGATCTTTACAGACCATAAGAGTCTGCAACACATTTTTGACTAGAAGGAGCTCAACATGACACAACGACGGTGGGTCGAGCTACTCAGTGATTACGAGTGCGAAATTCGTTATCATCCGGGAAAAGCCAATGTAGTAGCCGACGCCCTAAGTCGGAAAGAATATACTAGTCGTAGAGTCAAATTTTTGATCTAACTATCCATTCACACTTGTCCACGCAAATAAAGGAGGCTTAGCTCGACGCTTTGAAACCTGAAAACGTGGCTGGTGAGTCCCTTAGAGGGATGGATAAGAACTTAGAAGTCAAGGGTGGCAAAGCCTTATACCTCATGGATCGGATCTAGACACCGAAACACGGTGGATTCAGAGACTTGGTCATGACGGAAGCTCACAACACTCGTTATTCCGTCCACCCGGGTTCAGATAAGATGTATCTAGATCTTAAAAAGTTATACTGGTGGCCTAACATGAAAGCAGATATTGCTACCTTCGTGAGTAAATGCGTTACTTGCGCAAAGGTCAAGGTCGAATACTAGAAACCCTCCGGTCTTCTACAACAACCGGAGATACCAGAATGGAAGTGGGAGCGGATCACTATGGACTTCATAACCAAGTTTCCCAAGTCTGCACACTTCCTACCGATCAAAGAAACAGACAAGATGGAGAAACTTACCAGAACTTACATTAGGGAGATTGTCAGGCTCCACGGTGTTCCTTTATCTATCATCTCAAACTGAGATAGTAGATTCACTTTGAGTTTCTGGCAGTCATTACAAAATTCCCTAGGAACTAGGCTGGACATGAGTACAACCTACCATCCACAGACCGACGGGCAAAGTGAGAGGACTATCCAAACCTTAGAAGATATGTTGCGTGCCTGTGTGATTGAATTTGGGAAAGCTTGGGATACCCATTTACCCCTTGTTGAATTTTCCTACAAAAACAGTTATCATACGAGCATAAAGGCAGCACCATTCGAGGCCCTCTCTGGACGAAAGTGCAGATCCCCTCTGTGCTGGGCTGAAGTGGGTGATACCCAGTTAGCTAAAGGAGGAGTTCCCGAAAGCAGTCTCACGGGTCCGGAGATCATTCGGGAAACGACAGAGAAGATCGTTCAAATTCGTGAACGATTGAAAGCCTCTAGAGACCGACAGAAAAGCTACGCTGACAAGCGTAGGAAACCATTGGAGTTCCAGGTGGGTGACCGAGTCCTACTGAAGGTCTCACCCTGGAAGGGCTTGATACGCTTTGGGAAGCGTGGGAAGCTCAATCTAAGATACATAGGGCCTTTCAAGATTCTTGCGAGAATCGGCCCTATAGCTTACAAGCTCAATCTACCGCAAGAACTCAGTAACGTACATCCCACCTTCCACGTGTCAAACTTGAAAAAGTGCCTATCCGACGAGACTCTTGTTATTCCACTCGATGAGATCGAGATCAACAAGAGCCTCATCTTCGTGGAGGAACCAATAGAGATCATAGACCGAGAGGTCAATCAAACAAAGCAGAGCCATATCCCGATAGTAAAGGTGCGCTGGAATGCAAAGCGTGGACCGGAATTCACTTGGGAACGTGTGGATCAGATGAAACTGAAATACCCTCACCTTTTCACTTAGTTATTTGTAACTTCTTAATTGCTTAAATTCTAATTTCAGGACAAAATTCCTTCTAACGGGGGGATGATGTGACAACCCGAAATTTCCATTCTGTACAAACTATATCACTTCAATAGAAGTTATAGCAGTCACAACTAATTTTCAGACTTTTTCGTGTAAGTTTGAGTAATTCAGGGTTTACACTTCAGGAGATATCAGGAGAGTGGATGCACCAGGGTTTAGTGCAACTCTATTATTCCATCACTCTATTATATTAGAGGTCATTTCAGGAATAAAAATATTTTCTGCCAAAAATGTCTCAGGACTATAAATAGAATTTTGAACCAAATGCATTCATTTTTCACATTTCCAACTAAAGAAAAGTCATTTTCTCTCTCACGGATCTTTGTTTTTTTATACCAAAACATGAGTAACTCTTTCTAGTAGTGTTAGAAAGCTTTATATGTAGTTATAACATGATTTAGAAGGCTAAATCACTAGATTTAGGAGTTTACTCCCCAAGGTGTTCTTGGGCGGTAAACTCCCGAAACGAAGCCCAAACTGTCCCTCGTGATATACAACTGCCTTGGACTTGTATAGGAGTGTGTTAGGGACATGAAATCAAGCAAGAACCACCCATGTTTGGGAGTTCATGGCCCAAGAGTTTCTTAGGCCATAAACTCCAAATTCAAGCTCCAAATGGTGCTTTTAAGGCACCTAAATCCTTAGGCTTTTACCTAGACTTGTTCCCAATAAATCAAGGGCCTTAAACACATCAAAAGCACCTTCCAAAGTGATTTTACGGCCAAGACATGGTTCTTGGGCCGTAAACTTGAAAGAAGGGCACCAAAGAGTGCCAAATGCCTTCATATGCTTTAGGTAAAAGTCTAGAACCTATCCTTCATATGCAAGAGACTTGAAAACAACAAAAACACCATTCCAAGGGAGTTTACGGCCGTAAACTCCAAAGGAAATGGCCTTGGGGCCGTAAACTCCTCTAGGGAGTGTTTCTAGGCCTTAAACCCTTTCAAGACATGAACCACCAAGTTGGAATAATTCTAGGAATCATTTGGAACTTCAAAACACACAATACACCCATGGTTGGGAGTTACGGCCGTAAACTCAAGAGTTTACAACCGTAAACTCCATGTGTATTGGTATATGAGGAGTAAACTCATATATGGGGTCCTTTGGAACCCTAAACACAAGTGCCTTGTCCCACAATAGCTTAGATGCAATCCTTAGGACTTAAAACACTTATATAAAGTGTTTATTATGTCTAGGATGTCATAACTTTATCAATTAGTAATTTGAGACTATTTGAGTGCATATATGTGTGATTATATGTTCATTAGGATCGTAGTGTGTGTACAAGTCCTCACTTGACACCTAGCAATCCTACACCGGCCAGTTCATCCGAACCACCAACTATAGGTGAGTTCATACCCCTTAATCAACGTTTTAAATGATTTTAAATGCTTTAATGGGGGGGGGGGGAAATACAAGTAGAAAACAGTATTATATTAAATCAATCTTATGTATTTTATAACTATGTTTTCACTCAGTAGATTTCACATATTTCAAAAGGTGTCACATGAAATGGTTTTCTATATTAAAATACCTTGATAACAAAAGTATTAGTTTTGAAATGTTTATTAAAATGACATCAATTCATTCTTAATTATTGTTCAAAACTCCTAGATATCTTGCAAGACAATTATTTTACATTCTTGCACTCTCAGTTAATTATCATAGGGATAATTTGAAGATATCAAACATAATTCCTATTACAAGGAATCACACAAGAGTCAGTTCATTCATGAGTCTATACCAGTACATTACCTGATACATGAGTACATTTACAGTTGATTACATGATACCTGAGTACGTTTACATATACTTACATGATACATGATCACGCTTATATGAACACATTACATGAATACCTAACAAGAACACTGTTACTCAGGTGCATTATCTTGTATTTACTTACCTGGATACTTGTACTTAGAACTACGAGGATGATTTATTAGTACTTACTATATATATTACCTTTCCTATCCCGGTTCAATGGGATATTTCGGAGGGACTTACCATTCCGAACCCCACTGATTAGCACCAGTGGTCGATGAACGTCTACAGATGTCTAAGGTTGTTACTTATTTAGTAGTCAATAATGGGACTAACTATCCCTCTGTCCAACTGTTGCAACAGTGGATGAGATGTGAATCTTCGGAGGATCATTAGGTTAACGATCAGTATTAGGAGATCGATATCGGTACTAACCCTCCCTCCACCCTGCTGCCGCTACAGAGGATGAGTGCATAATCTTCGGATGTTCATTAGGGTATACCTTTCGCTTCGGCGATATCGTGTTAATCCTGGTCTCCCAGGGATAACACTTACATGATTATATTTTTCCTACTTTACTTTATTTTGTGATATATTCACATAAACGATGAGTTAGACTAAGCACTTTTAGTACTAGTCAGTACAAAGGAAAAGCTATCATTTTACTTACATAACATTTAAGTCTTGGTAGAAGACTATCATATCATTTTCCTATTTTACTTTATTTTGTGATATATTCACATAAACGATGAGCTAGACTAAGCACTTTTAGTACTAGTCAATAGAAAGGAAAAACTATCATTTTACTTACAAAACATTCGGGTCTTGGTAGAAGACTACATTATCATAACAAAACATTCGGGTCTTGATAGAAGACTACATTGTCATAACAAAACATTCGGGTCTTGATAGAAGACTACATCTCCAACTGATAGAAAATAAGGGATTTTCTAGGGCTTTTCATACCTACATCAACATTTTCATTTAAAGGTTTTCATGACTTTTAAAACAACTTTGAGTAAGCAAGACAATGACACTTAAATACTTATGAATTCACCAGCTCTAAAGCTGATACTCTCTTCCAAAATAACTTGTATTCTCAGGTCAACAGTAGACAGGTACGATGGCCAGGTTTTGAGAAGACGGAGCAGACAAGTCTCGTCTTTTATTTTGATTGTATATTTTTGGTGTCTCATTACAATGAAAGAACGCACATGTATTAAAACTTTACTTATAATGCAATGGATGATGTTGTTGGCTGTTTATTATATTACACTGTTGTGATACTGTACATGACGTCCTCTACCCCTGAACGTTTGCGCCGTTCGTGGTTTTGCGGTGTGACACTAGCCATTGCTGCATTTCATGATTATGAGTTATGGGAAATGGATGTCAAGACCACTTTCCTTAGTGGGAAGTTGGCTGAGGATGTTTACATGCCTCAGCCAGAGGGTTTTGTCGATCCAAAGCATCCCAATAGAGTGTGCAACCTTGAGAATTCCATTTATGGACTTAAGCAAGCATCTCGCAGATGGAATCTTTGCTTTGATGAGAAATTCAAAGGGTTTGGATTTGTACGAAGTGAAGACGAATCATGTGTATATGTCAAGGCCAGTGGGAGTATAGTTAGCTTCCTCGTTTTGTATGTCGATGACATACTGCTCATAGGAAATGACATTCCGACTCTCTAGGAGGTTAAGTCCTCGCTCGGGAAGTGCTTTGCTATGAAGGACCTCAGAAAGGCTTCCTATATTTTGGGAATAAGGATAGTGAGAGAACGAAGTAAGAGACTAATAGGACTTAGTCAAAATACTTACTTGGATAAGGTACTAAAACGTTTTAGTATGGAAAACTCGAAGAAGGGAGAACTACCGATACAGAGTAATGCCAAATTGAGTAAGACTCAAAGTCCGAGTACAGAAGCCGAGATAGCTGAGATGAGCCGAGTACCTTACGCTTCCGCAGTTGGCTCAATCATGTATGCTATGACTTGTACTCGCCCTGATGTGGTCTTTGCTTTGAGCATGGTCAGTAGATATCAAAGGAACCCTGGCAGAGCTCATTGGATCGCAATCAAGAATATCCTTAAGTACCTTCGGAGGACAAAGGAATGGTTTTTAGTCCTCGGAGGGAGTGATGACTTAAAGGTGCGAGGGTATAGTGACGCTAGCTTCCAGACTGATAGGGACAACTACCGTTCGTAGTCGGGCTGGGTCTTTACCCTTAATGGAGGAGCAGTGACTTGGAAAAGTTCCAAGCAAGAGACCGTAGCTGATTCAACGTGTGAATCAGAGTACATTGCAACGAGCGAAGCGTCAAAGGAGGCGATGTGCTTGAAGAACTTCATTGGTGACCTTGGAGTTGTGCCTTCCATAAAGGAGCCCATGGAAAATTTCTGTGATAATGAAGGAGCGGTTGCCCTGACCAAGGAACCGAGGGATCATGGTAGATCTCGGCATATCGACAGAAAATATCACTTTATTAGACATCGAGTAGAAGAAGGACACCTCGTAGTAAAGAGGGTATCGTCAGAGGATAACCCAGCAGATCCGCATACGAAGGGACTGAGTAGGCTTAAGCATTTGCAGCACGCTAGGAGCATTGGGCTGAAAGACGATATTAGTTTAGATTAGATAGTTTTAGAAACATGTAATAGATAAATGTAACTGACATTTGATGATTAAATAAAGGAGTATTATTTATAAGTAATGCTACGATATTATGTTAATTGTTTAACTATTGTTTCACTTTGCATGTTTTGACTTCCTGAATAATTGAGTTGTTAAGGATAATCGAATTATTCGAATGGTCCACAATCATTTATATGTTGCAAGTAGGTATGAATGAAGATTATCATGAATTAGTGTGTAGATTGTCTAAAAGGTATTAGACATAGCAAAGGTTTGCTGCAACGTTCATGAGTGCTTATGAACAAGTTTTGAGCATTGGAATAAACCCGCGCTTGCTGGAATCACTTTATGGAATGTACCGCAAGTGATTGCAAGACGATAATATCATATGGTCTTAAAACCAAGATATATGGTTTATTGTTTATTAATTGGTTTGGCATTGATATTGCGAAACCGCATCAGTAAATTGATGTCATAAAACGCATTGTTGTGTATAGTTGATTAGTAAATAGTAAATGTATATAAGTCGAAGTTTATCTGTTACTTTTATCCTAAGAGGGTAAAAGTGATATTAGGGCCCCTCGATGATTTGATTTGACTTATGTACCAGGCCCGGTCAGGACTGAATTGATGTGTTCAATTAAGTTCTATGTCAAATGAATCTGAGATCGAGAAACCAACTGCTGGACAATAAGTATGACTATGTTCCATGAGATTTTCCGCACAATATTTAAACAGAGGACTATATGATCCCTTATCTAAAGGACAAGATACCGATAAGATCAGAGTTTGACAGCGTCTTTGAGAGCTACGATTGCTAATCGGATTGTGTTTGCATATATAAGTTACTAGACTTATCCAAGTGGGAGACTGTTGGATTAGTGTCTAAGGCTGTAACTATATTTGGTAAGTACTTGACCCGATTGGGCATGGTCCTTTTGGATTGCCTTCACCATAGCAACTTGACAGAGTGATTGGTAAAGAGAGAAGAGATAATATTGTTAATATATTATGAGAGTAAAATATTAAAGGAATAATAATATTATTTGATTGATATAAGTCATAAATTAATTGAGAATTAATTTGGTGACTTAAAGAGGTTAATTGAATAACGGGGTATAAATTGTCAAATGTATGATAGTTGTGTTTTGGGCTATGTATCCTTATGGATATTATGGTGGATGGATTTTAGGGTTTAGATATCTTAAAATCGTCCAAGCCTTATATCTAGGAGCATCTTTGGATTCCTTAGGGCCTAATTTATTCAATTATGGTTAAGGGTGTAACCCTAGTAGCTCATAGTATAAATAGACCCCATGGGTGAGGGAAATCGGCCACTCTTGCAAGGAAGTAATCCTAGAGCCTATTTCCTCACCTCCTCTCTCTCTCTCTCTCAAGATCATCATGTTGCTAGTTGGTGTTTATAAGCCATTAGAGGAGTGAAAATTGTGACTCTAAGCTCCAAGAACAAGAAGTTTCAAGCAAGTAACTTAAGGTATTCTTCTAGATCTGATTTCATACGATATGATTCAATTGTTTACACTAAATCTAGAATTGTAAGCCTCGGATACATTGCATGTTCAATTAGAGAAACCTAGATCCAAGCATTAGAGTTTGCATGTGCACATAGGAAAGTTCTTATGGCTCAAACCCATCATCATCATCATCATCATTTCCTAAAACTCCAGAAAGAAATTGGACTTCATCATCAAAATTTCCATCTTCATCTCCGAGCCGATATTCCGAGGCAGTTTTCCAACATTGACTTGGAACTTCTCCCACTCTTGCAATGGTGGACGTGGCAACCGGAGCAAGCATACGTGACCCTTTCAGATCTGAAAAATTTTCAAACACCTTTTGAAAGTTGGTGTTGAGTTGAAGGGTGAGGGTGTCATTAGCATCAGCAGTGGGGGCTAAGCTTTGAGATGCTTAAATACACCCTGCAAAATTGACAACATCTTATCAAACTTATTGTTCGGAACATCCAAAATGTTCCAACAGGATCGTAGAAGATTAAGGAGAACTTGTTGCATAATCAGGTACATCTCGTGCTTCTTTCGGATCTCTTTCTCTAGTCTCTGAATTTGCTTCTCATGAGGGACATGAGTTTTCTTGATCAGATCATTAGTGGCAGCAACCAGGTCATCGTGAACCTTCAACATTTGTGTGATGCTATCCAAGTAATGATCAACAGAAGCATCATCCTTATGTTCAACCTCTTCTATGGTATGTTTGAACCGTAGAGAGATGAGCTGGTCAAGTTAAGCTTCACATTCAACAACGGTGGGTCTGGGCTTATTGGCTTCACATTCAACAACGGTAGGTCTGGGATTATTGGATTCACGTTCAAGGGTATCGACCTTCTTCATGGTGTCTAATACATTGGTTTGGATGTCAAGAAGAGCAAATGGATCAATGTAGTCTCCTGCGGAAGATCTGGTCTCTAAGTTCGAATGTCGAGGCTTGTTTTTGTGAGATTCTGGGTTGATTGGAGTCACCGAAGGACCACGCTTGTTGGTAGCAAGATCATCATGAAGTTTCTGAGTGGATTTAGAGTCATTATCATGAGTAGATGAGGAGGATCTGAAATCAAAAGAAGATTTGGACGAGGATGGATTGGAGTGAAAACGAACAGGAGTAAGCACATGAGTATCAACCACTTTTACACCATTGTCGGTCAGCAACACTTCTTCAGAAAGTTCATCATCCGAATTGGAATGAATGGAAGAACGGGGAGGAGTCTTGGGAGTTTTTCCGGAAGTGAATTCGAGATCAATAACATCGTCTGAAGGAGCAACATAGGGTTGATTGCTCTGAATGGCTCTGCTCCTCATTGCAATCAGAGTAGCTTCTATTTGAGATCAAGTAAGCTCTGGATGCCTTGTATGAGCCCTGTCAACATAATCTTCCCAATGTGGGTCATTAGTACTTGGTCGTCCTGTACCCTTACTGGGTATCAGACCAGTTGGGGCACCAAAAGTAGGAGGGACAGCTCCTGCTTCAGAATGCTTGGGGTCTAGAATACGGGTTCCGGAGCGTGTGTGTAGAACGAGATGGGATAACAAATGTGACTCGTGGGTGAGTTCCACGGGGTTCAAGGAACTTTTTCAACACCAACATCACCTTTTTGGGAAGGTGAGGGTGGATTATTAGCAGACTCCCTGTGAGTTTGTGCAAGTGGTTTTGAAGCATCGAGGGGTACCTCAGATGAGTGGGTTGGTGGGGTGTTCGGATGGCCAGAGTCAGCCTGAATGTCATGAGCTCCTTCCTTTTGAGAGGACGAACTGACTTTTGTTCACTTTTTAGGTTTTGACTTAGATAGTGAAGTCTTCCTTTTGGCAGACTTTTTGATCTTTACTCTGGACACAATGGGGCTGGCTTCTTTCGAAATAAGCTGAACAGGGACTGGGGCAGGTTGTGTTGGGTGGAACACAACCGAAGTCTCCAGGTGGTGTTTCAAATAAATGGATATGGAAGGTATTAAATCTAACATATGTTCCGGTAGACATCTTACAGGTCCAAAGGAATATTGGTCCGAAATGCGGTAATGTTTAACAGTTTTAAAAGAAACATATACCTCTTTCGGAGTTGTAGAAACTGGGTTTGGTTCGGACCTTTCTCTGTAAAGCTCTTGGATCGTCAGGGCCCAAAACCTAGGATTGAAATCGCATTGGTCTTCCGTTTGATGGCGAATTTTCGAAAATCTTGCCACAGCACTTTCGGAAGATCAATTGCATTCTTGCGTCCTGAATAGATGCAGTATACCACATGCAGCCAATCCTTGCTCAAGGTGTCTGTACCACCATGCTTTTCGAACAACCCTCTGATAATGAAATGCATTAGCACGGTCCAAAAACCTGAAACCGCTGACTTCTTGAACTCCTTGGCTTTGTAGTCTTGAGTATACTCAATGTGATTCATAAATTGTTGGAATTCTTCGTTTGTTGGTTCTTGAACATTGAAACCTTTGGGGTTTTCTTTGACGCCTATTACCCTGAGAAAAGTTGATTTGTAAATCGGCATGATCCTGTCACCGGTGATTTTGGTTTCGAGAGCCCCATCATTGATATTGATTCTTGTAAATGATGTATGCAAAAAAGTGAGTGGAAGAGGTGGCTCTGGGATTTTAGTGAGGGGAATAGAGATTGGATGATGAGCAATGAAGTCGATTAGCACTCGTATGGGTTCATCGAAATACATGTGGTTTAAGGAGAAGAGTTGTGTTGGGTCTCTGAGTAATGGCTCCGACGAGTGTGAGGATGATGATTCCCTAGAGGATTTCTTCTTAGCAACAGATTTCTTGGATGCAGGAGTAGTTTGGACAGTTGAATGAGACGCCATTGTTGCAGACAAGATGATTGCTTGAAGAACACAAGAACATATAAGAGGTATTGGGGGGGGGGGGGGGGTTTAGAGAGTTTGAAGTGCGTAATGGGGTAAAGGGGGATTAAAGGGGTTTATATAGGAGATGGAAATGGATCGGGTCAAAAAGGGTAATGATGAGGATCCGCAATGGAAATGGGTTACATTTAATATGTTGCCGTTTTGGGGGTGAGTTGACTAATGATGACGAAACGTTTGTATGGAATGAAGTGAAGAATAGAAATCGTCAAACGTCAATGGGATGTTTGGTTTAAAGGACGTGCAACGTGGTGTGGATTTCAAGGAAAACGATAAGCATCTTTTAAAAGTAACCGTTTGAGAGAGTATCACCTTAAAAACCTTTGGACTTCTGGATGAGTGATTCCGGACAGTTTAAGTACAGGTGGGTAATGAGGTGTATTCCGGAACATGGTGATCTTGTAGAAAAAGGTCCAAAATATTTTTCTTTTTAAAAATAAAAAATGAAGTGAAACTTTGAGGTTCCAGAGCAAAAAAGTTTAGATTTCCATTGCAAAATATTGTAAGAATTCCGGATAAAGTAATTTTCAAAGATTCCGAAGAGGGTTTTGAGACAACATTCTCAAATGAAAAAGTGGAAGAAAAGAGTTCCAGAAAAAAATGAAGAAACATTCCGTAGCAAAGATTTCGAAAACTCCGGAGTCAATGTCTTAAAAAAAGTTTCGGAGCAAAAGTTTGCGGATTATTTCTGAAGCAGAGTTTTCGGATGTTCCGGAGCAAAGGATAGAAAAAAATTTATTATCGTTCCAGATTTGAATTTCGGAGACACTTTATGAAGTAAGTTCTGAGACAACATTGTGACCAATGTAACTATAATGGCCATTGAAATTCAAAAGACTTGGGAGCTGTAAAACTAAAACTCAAGTGGTGGTTAGAGCTAAATACAAGTAAGATGATCCTAAGTATTCCGAGAGACAATAGTTCCAAGATGAGAAATAATTTTGAATTCATAACCAATTTTCTATCTGATGTTTCCATCAGAGAGAGCAACTCTCTTGAAAGAATTGAGGATCAGGCATCATCATACCCATTTTGTTCAGAAAACCATTGAACTTGTTTTCGTCTAATGCATTAGTAAAGACATTAGCAATTTCATCGTTAGATGGAACAAAAATAAGTTCAATATTTCCGTTCAAAACATGATCTTTTATAAAATGGTAGCATATATAAATATGCTTCGTCATAGTATGTTGAATTGGGTTGTGCGAGATTGCAATTGCACTTTGAGAATCACAATATACTGGAATGTGTTCAAAGTGGTAACCATAATCCAGAAGTTGTGATTTCATCCGGAGAACTTGAGAGGTATAACTAGTAGCCGCAATGTATTTTGCTTCGGCTGTTGAGAGAGCAATGCAATTCTGCTTCTTGGATGAGCAACTAAGCAATCGACCACCTAAAAATGACAGCCACTAGATGTGCTTTTTCTGTCCAATTGAAGACCGCCATAGTTTGAGTCTGAATATGTTTGAAGAAGAAAACTCTCGTTTGCTGGGTACCAAATTCCGAGATTCTTTGTGCCTTTGAGATATCTGAATATTTTCTTAACAGCCAAAAGATGAGACATCTTAGGATTGACTTGAAATCTGGCATGCGAACATGTTGAAAACATGATGTCCAGACGACTTGCTGTGAGATAGATTAGGGATCCAATCATTCCTCTTTACTTCTTTTCATCAACAGCTACGCCTGTGGCGTCCAAAAAGATTTTGTATCCAAAAGC
Source organism: Lactuca sativa (assembly GCF_002870075.4). NCBI lineage: Eukaryota > Viridiplantae > Streptophyta > Magnoliopsida > Asterales > Asteraceae > Lactuca > Lactuca sativa. The sequence continues at coordinate 197,078,386 of NC_056626.2, read as the reverse complement.
CATTGGAACCTTGGCTGAGGAACAGGTGTCCATTGAGTACTCGTTGAGGAGTTCTGAAATGTACTTCTCTTGGTGAATGAAAATTCCTCTCTTTATCGATTTGACTTGGAGACCAAAAAGAAGCTTAATTTCCGATTCATACTAATTGAAACCTACTGACCATTAACTTAGCAAAGTCGGCAACTTGTGAAAAATCGGTGGATCCAAAAATGATATCGTCGACATAAATTTGGACTCGCGTGAGATGTTTAAGGCCATAAATTTGAAGATAGTGGGATCTATAATTCCCTTGGAGGCTTGAACACTTGAGAAAGTCAGTGAAGGTCTCGTACCATGCGCGATGATCTTGATGAAGGTCATAAATAACTTTTTGGAGTTTGTAGCGGTGAATATGATATAACAAATTAACAAAACGAGGACGCTATTGAAGATATACTTCATTATCAAGTTCACCATTTAGAAAAGAACTTTTGACATCCATCTGGTAAACCTTGAAGCCTTTATGAGCAGCAGAAGCAAGAAAGATTATGATAACTTCAAGACGTGCAACAGGAGCAAAGGTCTCATCGTAGTCAAGTCCTTCAATATGTGTAAATACTTTAGCTACCAATCTTGCTTTGTTTTGAATGATAACTCCTTCATCATTTAACTTATTTCGAAACACCCATCTAGTACCATCAACACGATGATTCTGAGGAGGAAGGACGAGAGTCTAGAATTCATTTCTATCAAATTCTGCCAGTTCTTCTTGCACGGTTGTAATCCAATCAGCATGTTGAAGTGCTTCTTTGATGGATTTGGGTTCAATGATTGAGATAAATGCCGAGAAATGACATTCATTTTGAATACTTGCAGCAAACGATCCCATATCAACAATGGGGTTGTGTTGCTCTCCTTGAATAGTCTAAACATTTGGATAATGCTCCCCCTGAACTTCTGAACCGGATAGGTTGACGTCATCTTCAGGTGGGGATTAAAAGAAGTTTGCTTCATCATCAATGTTGATAGGATTGGAATCATCAAAATCAGCTACTATATCTAAAAGCCATCCATATTTGATTCGAGGGAAGAGTGACTATTCTTCACCTCAACCTGAGAAGGTTAAAATGGTTCAGCATGAAATGGAGGAAGACTAGGAGTTGGACCGGAGATGTTTTGGGAGATCGGAGCTTCGGATGTGATTGGTCTTCATTTCAAGTGTTTCACTATCCCTATGGTTGATTGCTAACATGTTAGTTGCTTTTAAACACTAAATTCATGCCAATATATGCCATTATATGTCAACTAGGACTCGTTTGTGACTCGGTACTTCATTCGTGAAACTTTTCATCCTTACATGTATAGCCGTTTGAATCACCCACATCAGGTGAGTTCATACCCCGTAATGTACCTTTTAACTGTTTCAAATGATTTTAGGGAGGGGGGGGGGGGAATACAAGTTGAACACAATGGTAATTGTGTAAATGTTGTCATAAACATCTTTCAAATGATTGCTTATGCGATTTATAAGTGATCAAAACATTTCAAAAACTCTTTTAAAGTTATGTTACTTTATAGTTTAACAAAACTCCGTTCTTAAAGTACAAGGTACAAGCATCACTTATTAGTAAAATGAGTCTTTTCAATAACAATTCAAGTACAATACTAGTAAACTATAATAGGTATAGTTTAAGGGCTCAGTTCATACTATAAGAAGTATAGAGAGGAATACGCAATAACCAGTACAGAGAGGAATACATGATAACAAGTACAGAGAGGAATACACAAGGTGATAAAACAGGTTAATATCTCTTTCTAGGTCTCCATTGATATCGATACGATTTCACGTACCAGGGTTAACAAACATGAGGTGATAAAGCTTAATAATATATCTTTCTGGGTTTGCATTGACACCAGTACGATTTCACGTACCAGGGTTAGGAGACACGAGGTGATAAAACACGTTAATAAATCTTTCCGGGTCTGCATTGACACCAGTACGATTTCACGTACCAGGGTTAGTAGACACGAGGTGATAATGCTTAATAATATATCTTTCAGGGTCTGCATTGACACCAGTACAATTTCACGTACCATGGTTAGAAGACACTAGGTGATAAAGCTTAATAATATATCTTTCTGGGTTTACATTGACACCAGTACGATTTCAAGTACCAGGGATAGTAGACACGAGGTGATACAGCTTAATAATATATCTTTCCGAGTTTACATTGACACCAGTATGATTTCATGTACCACGGTTAGCAGGCACGAGGTGATAGTTATATCTAACCTAAGTTATTTATTTATAAAAAAAGGTACACCAGCAGAGTACCCAACGGTAATAAATAAGATACAAAACTTATTCGTATCTTGAACAATTCGTAGAAAGGGACCATAATGCTAACCTTATGATTCCTTATTATATATATCAATGGATATATATTAATAGGATCTGATAGGTAATAGGTCTCACACCCAAAAACCATGAACGATGGAAACGTTCTGGGGCAGAGGAAGTCATGTACAATATCACAACAATGAATAGTAGTAAACAAGCAAAAATATCATCCGTTGCATTAATAATATAATTTTAATACAAGTGTGTTCTGTCAAATTAAAATAGACACTAAAGTAAAAATCAAAATGAAAGATGAGTCTTGAAAGAGCTCCATCTTCTCTAAACCTTACATAGGTACCTATCTAATGACTACCTGAGGATACAAATTATTTTGAAAGAGAGTATCAGCTTTAAAGCTGGTGAGATCATAAGTATTTTAGTGTCGGTATTTGTAAGAATGTAATTGTAAGTATGAGTATGTAAAAGTTTTGAATATCCTAGAAAACCCTATGCTTCCTACTGAAAGTAGCCTTCTACCAAGGCATCTAGTATTTGACTGTTTCCCTTGTGAAAGTGTGTATTTTCCCAAATTTGACTATCATTAACCAAAAAATATATCTTTTACATTACCGTGCATCGTGTGAATGTTCACGAAGTGAATGTAATGGGAAAATTAAATAGTAATATAATGTAGTATCAAATAACTACAACCGTACTAACTACCTTAAATCTATTGTAATTTAAAGTAACATGTGATCGACCTGTATCCTGCTACCGACTCTAGTAAAACGACGATGTAAGACGCCGTAAGAAATGACATTTGGCACCCGTAGACTTGCAAGTCCCACTGTAGCGAGCAACAAGGTGTAGGATTGTCAATCCAGTATAGATCTATACGCAAACTCATACACCCCCCAATTAAGGAGATTCTGGATACAAAAACGGTCATGGCAGGAAGTTCCAGGACCCGTTTAATGGCTCACATAATTGCATGAATGTATATGTAATGAATGCTAGTTGTATTATATGTTCACCCTCTATCTAGCTTGTATATTTTCTCTGTATAGTATTGTAATGTACTGTGTGTACTAGTTGTAATGTGTGTTCTCTCTCTATCTAGCATGTATAGTAATGTACTGTGTGTACTAGCTGTAATGTGTGTTCTCTCTCTATCTAGCATGTATAGTAATGTATTATTTGTACTAGCCATAATGTGTGCTCTCTGTATCTAGCAAGTATTGAATCATGAATGAACTGACTCGTGGTATGATTCCGCATTCTAGTAATAGTATTAGTAACTTCCTAAACTACACCTATTGTAGCTTACTAGTAATATAAGTGGTACGTATGAACATGAATGTATACCCCTGCTACCCAAGGGTATTGAATTAACTGATAGAACTTTCATGTCTATATATGTATACATAATATAAAACTAATATTTAGATGACCTTCAGACGGATAACCGATGCCCTAAAGCCACATCCCAACGAGGAAAAGGAGGTAAAGGGAGCTAGTCTTCCTAAGTCCTTTAAACATTACTGATAATACTATACATATATAGACATGCAATTGACAATATAAAAGTATAAAATAAGTTTAGCAAAACCTTTGAAAAGTTTTATAACTAGGAAAAGATGACTTGATGTCAGTGTGTAAAATGATTTGAAAACAGTTTGTTTGATGAGAACAGTTTAAAGTATAAGGAAAACATTTGTTTTGAATCAGAACTATAACAGGGTTTGAAAAGATACATTTAGTATGTAAGACAATCTAACAAAGAGTTTTAAATGAGTAAAAATGTTTTGGAAAACCATTTAAAAGTAATTTGTTTGGTAAAAAGCTAAAAGAGTAGTAATTCCATTTGTATGTTGCTTATTAATCACATGTGATTGATATAATAACCAACACGATTCAACTTGTATCCCCACCCCATAAAAGCATTTAAAAACATTTAAAATATTGATTAAGGGGTATGAACTCACCTGTAGCAAGTGGTTGGGATTGAACGGACTGTATAGGATGCTAGGTGTCAAGTGAAGACTTATACACACTCTATGATCCTAGTTAACATATAATATCATGTATATGTAACCAATTAGCCTTTAATCAATTAAATAACAAAGTTAAGACATCCTAAGACATGTTAAACACTTTATATAAGTGTTATAAGTGCTAAGGATTGCATCTAAGTGTTGTAGGATAAAGATATTGAGCTTACGGTTCAAGGGAACCCCTAATATCAATTTACTCCCTAAGGACCATAACCCATTGAGTTTACGGTTGTAAACCCTTGAGTTTATGGCCGTAAGCTCATAACTTTTTGACCATTTGTTGATTTGAAGTCTTCTAAGTCATTCCAAGCATTCCTACTTCATGTTTAAGCCTTAGGAAGTGTTTGTGGCATCAATACACTCCTAAATGGAGTTTACGGCCCATGGACCATTTCTCCATGTATTTTTTGCCGTCAACTCCTGTGCACCATGGTATTTTGATGTTTTCAAGTCCTAAACACTTAAAGGTAAAATTCTAGACTAGATTCTAGGCATAAGGAAGGAACATGGGTCATCATAACACATTTTGGGGTGTTTACGGTTTTGGGAGATCCCCAAACCGTAAACACATATAAATGATAGATTTTGGTGGTTTTTATGTGCTAAAAACATCAAAGTACGGTTCTAGGTTAATATCCAAGGCTTATGAAAGGATAAGGCACACTTTGGCACCATAGTTAGGGTTTACGGCCCAAGATGTTCTTGGACCGTAAACACCCTTGATCCTTGGTTTCTTGGGTGCTTTCTTGGTGTTTAGATGTGTAACAAAGCTTATACGACTCTAGGATAGAAGTGCTTACAAGGTAGAAGCTTGAAAATGTGCTAAAAGTCCAAGAACACTAGTGTGTGTTCTTGGTGTTGTTGGTGAAACTTGAAGATTGGCCCTTTTGGAATGATTTCATGTTTAGAAGTGTGTTAAAACACTAGATTAAGTCATATAACAACTTAAGAAGGCTAGAAACCCTTACTAGATTGAAGATCTTGAAAAACTTTTGGATGATACTTGAGAGAGAATTGGATTTGGATCTTGAGATTTGGAAAAAGTTTAAATAATGACTAATTGTCATATATATACTCCCAAATTTAGGGTTTTTGGCTGTAAATATTTTATTCAGGCAACAAACTCTAATTTCTTGGAGTTCTGGTGCTTGGTTGGCATCCCAGCAGACCTTCACTAACGGGAAACGACTATGAATCATTCGCATGAACTCTGGTCCATGGTCACTACGGTTCTTCCACGTAGGTGAGGCTCTTGTGGGACTCGATCTCTTCGAGTGGGATTTCAAGAGTCTCATCAGATCGATACATTTTACAAGTTCGAGACATGAAGATTAGAATGTACGTTACTAAACTCGTGGGGTAGATTGAGTTAGTGAGATACAGGGCCGATTCTGGAAAAATCTTGAAGGTCCTAACTATCTTGAATTTAGCTTTCCATGCTTTATGAAGCATATTAAGCCATTCCCAGAGTGAGACTTCCTAATGAATTTGGTCTCACTTGGAATTCCAAGGTTTCTTTTTCTTGCTTATCTTCCCAGTCAAGGGCCACCCCCTGCTGGATCAAAGTCGTAAGGGTTTCTGTAATTCGTGAGGAGTTCTGAATGGACTACAATGGTAGGTCTGCGAGACCTCGAATTTTGCGAATTTTCGTCGGCGTCTTCAGTGCCGACAAATTCTCAACAGTTTTAATAAATTGACAGAGTACTCAAGAATTTCCACATCACTAATAGTGTGTCTTAGGAATTTGACTCTTCAATTCCAAAACTCGTGTTTAAAGAACTTCGCGAAGAGTTTCTCTGAGGGTAATGTATCCATGGCTTCTTGTAGATGCTCTTTATGATTTCCTTCTTACTACGAGAGTAGATAAGTATGTCATTTACAAAGAGAATGACGAACTGATCCAAGTAAGAATGGCGTACCCTATTCATTAAGTTCTTGAATACTAAGGGCGTATTGGTCGTATCTGAGGAGTATCACTACGGACTCATAGTGTCTGCATCGAGTTTGGAAGGTCGTCTTCGGGACATCCTCCGCTAACACTCGAAACTGGTGATATTCGGATCTCAGGTCCATTTTTGAAAGCTAATTCATTCCTCACGTTTGTTCAACCAACTCATCCATGTGAGGCAGAGATAATGATTTCTAATGGAAATCTTGACGGGGTCCCCGATAGTCGAGGTACATATGATGCAATCCGTATACTTTTGGAAGAATAAGACCGGAGCTCTCCAGGGTGAGAAGCCTGGCCTTAAAATTCTATTGTTGAGTAGTTCGCTAAGTTGTCCGGATTGTTCTTGTATTTCTGTGGGTGTTTATACTATAGGGCGATCTGGTTGTAGGAGTCGTGCTATGTTCTAAGTTTGTTCACATGATGATGCGATTACTCGTAGTCTTGGGCAGTCTCTGTCCTAAAGTTCATATTATAATTCATACATGGTTCATCGATCACTATCTCATGTCTACGAGTCGTATATAATTAAGATTGAAATGATAGTCGAATAAATGATTATTCTTTACGCTCACATCCCAACGAGAATTTTTTTTTAAGTGGAATCATCAATTCTAAACCTGTAGAACCTTGATTATATACTACCCCTATGTATACATGCTTCGGCGATAGATCAACCGTATGGATCTTTGGATTGAACTTCACGTACTGTACGAGTGGTACTTTGGGGAGGTTTGCTGAGGTTCCTTCGGAAAGGATAAGAAACATGAGGTACTCTAAGAAGGAGTACTTCCGAGTTCTGAAATAACGGCTTCGTTAAAAAGACGTTTATGGAGAAAGAGATGTATGTATGAAGCTGATATTGTGCGGATCAAATTGAATCTAGTCGTATGGTAATATCGGACTCACTTGGAAATAAAAACATTATACTTGACCATAAAGGTGTTACAGACAAAACCAATAGTGCAATATTTAACAGAGTTACAGTACTTTAGACTTGCTAAAAGACTATTGCTGCGAACAAGGTATACTACAAAAGACAAGTATACGCAGCATGAGCATCCCTTTACTGACGGGATCTCGCAAAAGATATGACTCTAGTTGCACTAGTTTTGGATGGTTTATAAGTCCGTTACAACGAAACGCCTTAATTACATTAACGTGGGCCCGGAGTACTTTCTCCTGCAGCTGTGATCCTGAGAATCTTCCCGTCTGCACCCGAGCTCTTTGCTATTGGACAGTCCTTCTTGAGATGTCCTATCTCTCCGCATAAATTACATATCTGGCTAGTGCCAACATCGGTAGTGGAAGTGAAGTGTCGAGTTGGAGTTTTGGGGACACGGTCGCTTTCGTTGATCTTCTCTTTTGGACAACTTTCATAATAGTGCCCTGCCTCACCACAACTATAGCAAACTAGGCTAGCTCCAGTGGTGGAGGTATTTCTACAGAAACGAGCAATGTGCCCCATCTTGTAGCAATTGTTGCATTGTCATAGTCGGCAAATTCCCTTATGGTGATAGTCGCACCACTCACACTTCGGGAGTGTTCCTTCATATTGTTTGTCCGGTGTTGTGATGGCAGGTATTGCCACTGGTTGCTGTTACATGGCAATCCTCTGAAGTCGCTTGTGTTCCACTTGGGCTTGAAGTTTTCGTTTCTTGTTCTCTGTTTTTCGGCTTTGCGAGCCTGCGACTATTATCGTTTGTTGACTTCCTGGATTGATACTACGATCGAGATTTTCAACCCCTTCATCAGCATTGCTTGCGCTGATAGCGCTACGATTTGCAAGGACAGTTGTGATGGCAGCCATCATGGCAGCTTTAACTGTGGCTTGAAAAGTAGCGGCGTCTATAGGAAAGGCAGGGGTTTCATTGTTCGGCTGACTGTTTTCGGATGACGACATGATTCTGTTAACACGAAAGATAAGGATTTTGTGAGCGATTTTTGGTCGACCCTAGATGTACTTCGATTGTTCAAGTAAAGAGTAAGAGTATGTTCTCGAAAGTTTGACCTACATCCCTATGATGAAGTCCTAGTACGGATTGGAAGTATGTTCGTGAAGGTTTGACCTACATCTCTATGATGCAGTCCTAGAATAGAAGTAAGTTCGTAGTATGGTCTTATGACTCTTGACGTCTAAAATAGGGTACCATTGGTTGGTAAATAACATGATCCAACCCTTGAAGAAGAATTGGGAATTATCCCTGGGCTAGAATACTCTAGTTCAATAACTCGAATAGAGAAGGTTCAGATAGACTCCCATGATAGCACAATGAAAGTATTTGAATAAAGAATGACACAGAAATTAGCCGACTGCCAATATCTTTTATATTCATGACGCATAAGTTTAGGAAAAAAATGACCTTGTAGAAGGTCTTACATCATATCCAGAGTAGAAAGGTTCTGGACGTATAAGGGCCTAACTAAAAGTATTATAGTACCGGATAGTTACATAGAAAATGTCACATAGGATATACACAGGATCACGGCTCTTTAAAACAAAGAAGGAAAGTAAAGCATCTCCTACTAGTGACGATCATCCCTCTGGTGAACTCTTAGTTCAGCCAGTTGGCGTTCCACATCAAGCAGGTGTGTTTCGTACACCCTTTGGCGTACTCGGAGTTCTATGACTTCGGCTCGACATTCAGCCAATTCTTGTAGCAGGGTTTCATGGTCTCTCTCAGATCTCTCATGAGTATCTTCTAGGTGAATGGTACAGAGGGTATGCATTCTCGCATTGGCGACAACTTCTGTCATCTGATGTAGGGTTGTCCTGCCTTGAATCTCATTCCGGGCCACTCTGCGGATCAGGATTGGCAAGACTCTATCTGTTGAGCCCCCTTCGCTCAGGTCATAAAAGCTTCGATCTCTATTAAATGGCATGAATTGATCCTGCCCTTGGATGCATGTCTCCAAGCATTTTACCCAAGGAGGCGTCGGGCCATGAAAAGCTGGACGAGGGTTAGATTTGGAATGGGAGCTGCCTGGGGTAGGTTCTCAACCTTGGGTTTGGATTTAGCACCATCCGAAAGGTCTTCATCATGGTGATCATTCAAAGCGATAGGATGATCATTCCCTGGTTCTTCTCCAAACTATCCAGCAATGACTTCGTTCGGAAGGTACGGATTGCCGTGGGGATGGAGTCCAGCCATGTTATCTATGTGAGAATTGGGGTAAGAAAATAATTATTAGACGAACTATCTAGATAATTATTTAGAAAATCTTCATTAGTTACATCACTATTTGTGAAGTGCATACCAGTTATTTGAAAGCAAAATAGGATAGGCATTCGAATAAATGACCTTAACTCCAAATTCACAAGGAATAGGGGTAAAGCAAAATTTTCACAGATTCTAAGTCTATAACATCCTAGTCACATATAGCATTAGTGTATCCACTTAGCAACTATCAACTTAGTAATGAAGATTCTTTTTAGTTCTCAAGTATAAAGTACTTATAGTAACACTAAATACCCCTATAGTATTTTAGGTTTATGTTCTATTGTTCTCATTGTGGTATTGTTGGTAAGATTTTAGACTTGTTGCAACCTCACAACTACACTTTGGCACATGCTATTCAATCCTCGGATAATATAGTTGATCAGGCTATATCTTCCCAATTTTGACTATACGTATCTAAGTCTACTTGTGTTGCCCAACAATCGTAATTCTTTTGTACTGCCCTAGTGACACTGATTTTAGTATGAATGCAGGCACGTATACTTAATTAAATATTTTATTATTTAAAGTATATACTCTTGGCCAGAGTATTTTAATCCCATTGTATTTGTAGTCTATATATCTTTTATGGGTTGATATACTCAATTCACTATAAACAATGCTCTGATACCAGTCTGTCACACCCCAAAACCATGAACGACGGAAACGTTCTGGGGCGGAGGACGTCATGTACAGTATCTCAAGAATGAATAGTAGTCAACAAGCCACAACATCAACCATTTCATTAATAATATAATTTTAATACAAGTGTGTTCTGTCAAATTATAATAGACACTAAAGTATAAATCAAAATGAATGATGAGTCTTGAACGAGCTCCATCTTCTTTAAACCTTGCATCGGTACCTGTCTAATGACTACCTGAGGATACAAGTTATTTTGAAAGAGAGTATCAACTTTAAAGCTGGTGAGATCATAAGTATTTTAGTGTCTGTATTTGTAAGAATGTAATTGTAAGTATGAGTATATAAAAGTTTTGAATATCCTAGAAAACCCTATGCTTCCTACTGAAAGTAGCCTTCTACCAAGGCATCTAGTATTTGACTGTTTCCCTTGTAAAAGTGTGTATTTTCCCAAATCTGACTATCATTAACCAAAAATAAAGCTTCCGTGCATCGTGTGAATGTTCACGAAGTGAATGGAATGGGAAAATGAAATAGTAATATAGTGTTGTATCAAATAACTACAACCGTACTAACTACCTTAAATCTATTGTAATTTAAAGTAACATGTGATCGACCTGTATCATGCTACCGACTCTAGTAAAACGACGATGTAAGACGCCGTAAGAAATGACATTTGGCACCCATAGACTTGCAAGTCCCACTGTAGTGAGAAACAAGGTGTAGGATAGTCAATCCACTATAGATCTATACGCAAACTCATATGCTACCCAATTAAGGAGATTCTGGATACAAAAACGGTCATGGCAGGAAGTGGCAGGACCCGTTTAATGGCTCACATAACTGCATAAATGTATACGTAATGAATGCAAGCTGTATTGTATGTTCTCCCTCTGTCTAGCATGTATGTTCTCTCTGTATAGTATTGTAATGTACTGTGTGTACTAGCTGTCATGTGTGTTCTCTGTCTATCTAGCATGTATAGTAATCTACTGTGTGTACTAGCTGTAATGTGTGTTCTCTCTCTATCTAGCATGTATAGTCATGTACTGTTTGTACTAGTTGTAATGTGTGCTCTCTCTCTCTATCTAGCAAGTATTGACTCATGAATGAACTGAATCGTGGTATGATTCCGCGTTCTAGTAATAGTATTAGTAACTTCCTAAACTACGCCTATTGTAGCTTACTAGTAATATAACTGGTACGTATGAACATGAACGCATACCCCTACTACCCAAGGGTATTGAATTAACTGATAGAACTTTTAAGTCTATATATGTGTACATAATATACAACTAATATTTAGACAACCTTCAGACGGATAACCGATGCCCTAAAGCCACATCCCAACGAGGAAAAGGAGGTAAAGCGAGCTATTCTTCCTAAGTCCTTTAAACATTACATATAATACTATACATATATAGACAAGCAATTGACAATATAAAAGTATAAAAGAAGTTTTGTAAAACCTTTGAAAAGTTTTATAACTAGGAAACGATGACTTGATGTCAGTGTGTAAAACGATTGGAAAACAGTTTGTTTGATGCGAACAGTTTAAAGTATAAGGAAAACATTTGTTTTGAATCACAACTATAACATGGTTGAAAAGATACATTTAGTATGTAAGACAGTCTAACAAAGAGTTTTAAACAAGTAAAAATGTTTTGGAAAACCATTTAAAAGTAATTTGTTTGGTAAAACAGCTAAAAGAGTAGTAATTCCATTTGTATGCTACTTATTAATCACATGTGATTGATATAATAACCAACATGATTCAACTTGTATCCCCACCCCATAAAATCATTTAAAAACATTTAAAATATTGATTAAGGGGTATGAACTCACCTATAGCAAGTGGTTGGGATTGAACGGACTGTATAGGATGCTAGGTGTCAAGTGAAGACGTATACACACTCTATGATCCTAGTTAACATATAATATCACGTATATGTAACCAATTAGCCTTTAAACAATTAAATAACAAAGTTAAGGCATCCTAAGAAATGTTAAACACTTTATATAAGTGTTATAAGTGCTAAGGATTGCATCTAAGTGTTGTAGGATAAAGCTATTGAGCTTAGGGTTCAAGGGAACCCCTAATATGAGTTTACTCCCTAAGGACCATAACCCATTGAGTTTACGGTCGTAAACCCTTGAGTTTACGGCCGTAAGCTCATAACCTTTTGAGCATTTGTTGATTTGAAGTCTTCTAAGTTATTCAAAGCATTCCTACTTCATGTTTATGCCTTAGGAAGTGTTTGTGGCATCAATACACTCCTAAATGGAGTTTACGGCTCATGGACCATTTCTCCATGTGTTTGGTGCTGTAAACTCCTATGGACCATGGTATTTTGATGTTTTCAAGTCCTAAACACATCAAGGTAAAAGTCTACGCTAGATTATAGGCATAAGGAAGGAACATGGGTCATCATAACACATTTTGGGGTGTTTATGGTTTTGGGAGATCCCCAAACTGTAAACACATATAAATGAGAGGTTTTGGTGGTTTTTTATGTGCTAAACACATCAAGGTATGGTTATAGGTTAATATCCATGGCTTATGAAAGGATAAGGCACGCTTTGGCACCAAAATTAGGGTTTACAGCCCAAGATGTTCTTGGATCGTAAACACCCTTGATCCTTGGTTTCTTGGGTGCTTTCTTGGTGTTTAGAAGTGTAACAAAGCTTATAAGACTCTACGATAGAAGCACTTACAAGGTAGAAGCTTGAAAAGGTGCTAAAAGTCCAAGAACACTAGTGTGTGTTCTTGGTGTTCTTGGTGAAACTTGAAGATTGGGCCTTTTGGAATGATTTCACGGTTAGAAGTGTGTTAAAACACTAGATTAAGTCATATAACAACTTAAGAAGGCTAGAAACACTTACTAGATTGAAGATCTTGAAAAACTATTGGATGATACTTGAGAGAGAATTGGATTTGGATCTTGAGATTTGGAAAAAGTGTAAATAATGACTAATTGTCATATATATACTCCCACATTTAGGGTTTTTGGCTATAAATATTTTATTCAGGCAGCAAACTCTAATTTCTTGGAGTTTTGGAATAACAGTGTTACACAATAAACCCAAGGGCGTCCTCTCTCCTGATATCACCCGAAGTGTAAATCCTAAAATACTCAAACTTGTTCCAAAAAGTTTAAAACTTAGCAGCAACTTTTCTGACTTTTATTGAATTGAAGGGTTGTACAGAATAGAAATTTCGGGTTGTCACAATAGGATGTGTGCTTTCCAATTCATTTCCTATTCCTTGTTTGGTTGTTGGCTTAGAGCGGATTCACCTAGCCTATTATCCATTCGATGTTATATATATATATATATATATATATATATATATATATATATATATATATATATATATATATATATATATATATATATATGTTTCGTATACATTAAGTCATCATAAGGGGTACGAGGTATGGGTCAGGTCATAGGACACTAATTCAATGCACATTTGTCTAGTACAAAACATACTTTTCAAATAGAACATTTGGTAGACAAAACTAGAAACTTAACAGTAAAGGGTTTAGTCCATTTTATTAAACCAGTATAACTTAAAGGACCCTAAGTGATTATAGAAGTAACCACTGTGATTACCATTTATATTATAAGAAATAAGGATTTTCTTAAAGAATCTTTTAATCAAATATAAAGGAACTATTACAATTAACTTCGTGAGTACAAGGTGATTACGCCAGGGTTATATACAACGACGATCTAACAAACAATGGGATGTGTGCTTTCCGCTTCATTCCATGTTCCTTGTTTGGTTGTGGGCTTAGGGCAGATACACACAAACGATTGTTGGTTTACTCTGAGTTCTATATAACTTGTATAAACTTAGTACTCATCAAAAGGATTGTAGAGCCACTTTTACTTATCTTTCATCAAAGTAGGAAATATAGGATTTTCTGAAGGAACATGCGAACTTTTCTAAACAAAACTTACAATTTACTATAACTTACTAAACTTTCTACAACTTACTTACATCACTAAAATCTTATGAACTCACCAGCTTAATTGTTGATCAACTCTTTCAAAATAACTTGTATTCTTCGGAAACTAGTAGATAGGTACTTGCACTGGGAATTCAGAAGATGGAGCAGTATAGCTTCATGTCTTGTTTTGTTATTTACACGTATTCTATGTTTTGTGAACACATACTTTGTAAACTCTTTCTTTCTAATGAAATGGTTGTTCATTACTTTGATTACTATGATACATGTGTTGTGATACTAAACATGACGTCCTCCACCCCCAAACGTTTTTGTTGTTCCGGTTTTAGGGAGTGACAGATTGATATTAGAGCATTGTTTATAGTGAACTAAGTATATCAACTGATAAAAGATATACAACTATAAATACAATGGGGCTTAAGTGCTCTGGATAAGAATATATTTTAAGAGTATAACAATAAGTTATAAAAATATACCTACTTGCTTATACATGTATACTTACTAGAACAAGTATCACAAGAAGAACAGAACAAAAGCATTTAAAGTTTGAACACTACGATCAAACCTGGATAGTTATGTAATCACAGCTAGGATCAATATAGCCTGATCAACAACATTCATTCGAGATGTGACCGACATGGGTTTGGGAGTGATGTGGTGTTGCAATAGTCTTAAAACTTACCTAACACAGTCAAGAGAATTATAGATTAAGTACATAGAGTTAGAATACTATAGCACGATAACAAGTTTGAAACATACCAAGTACATTACGCCAAAATACTATAGGAGTATTCTAGGATACTATAACACGATAACAAGTTTGAAATATACCAAGTACATTACATTAAAATACTATAGGAGTATTTTAGGCACTATATAAATAACTTATGTGACAACTTAAAGGACCTTTACAGATAGGTCTATAATCTTGCAATGTATACTCCCAAGGTTTTATATAATTGAGATCTTATAGAGTTAGAATTTGTGATCTACACTTCACTACCCGTTCCTTGTTTGGTTGTGGTTTTGGAGTAGGATCACTTATTTGAAGGTCTATTTAATCTTGAATTATATACAACTTGTATACATTGTACAATTACAGAAGGACTATGTAAGGATCACCCCATAAAGTTACCCTAAATCTCATAGATTCTTTAGACACTTCCATTCTCGCATGACAAACCTAGATAGATGTAACCACATCCTCATAGCGGTTAACAGAAGAGTCAAGGAGGAACAAGAGTAAGTTCAAGAGAAGTTTTTAAGGAGGGATTATCCGAAGTAACCAAAATGTCATATGTGTCGCACTAATAAATAATAATATTGGTTAACTAAATGAGTTAGTGGAGACACTACTCACATTATGTGTTAGGATTATTTTTCTTCCATGCAACTGGTAACAGTTATTCAAGAAACATATATTCATTCGAGGATAGCCATTCGAAATTCATAAAGTTTATTAGGGATATAATCTTTTATGAATTGTTTCCGAAACCCTGTGGAAGTCAGGACCCGATACATTCAGAACTGGTATAACCTTGTCTTTCAACTTTCGGATTTTATCCATTGCTGTAGACTTATTCTCGTCTCATCTTAGTATTCTTTTAGCAAATATGCCTCCTCGCAGATCAAACAGACACACTACTACGATAACTCCAACTCAACCGCCACTACCTTCACCACAATTCGATATTACTGCTCTCCAAGCAGCGGTATCGTCCGCAGTGGCAACTACTCTAGCTAGCTCGCTTCCGTGAAAGTGGTACCTACGGATCTGGTAGCGGTACCCACTTAGGTAACCCCGTAACTACTCATGGACACCCAAGGGAGTGTTCATATAAGGACTTCATGAACTTCAAACCCAATTCATCTAATGGAAATGGTGGAGTCATCGCCTTGATCCGATGGTTCGAGAAAACAGATTCGGTCATCGAAATCTGTTCATGCCAAAAAGGGAGCAAAGTGATGTTTGCTGCCTGCACCTTCTCTGATAGAGCCCTGAGATGGTGGAACAACCATGTTAAGTCACTAACCCTATCAGTGGCTAACTCAATAGGTTGGGAGAACCTAAATGAGTTAATGCTGGAAGAATACTGCCCGTTGGGCGAAATTCAAAAGCTGGAACGAGAACTATGGGGGCTCACGATGGTCGGCTTAAACATAGTGGCCTACACTGACAGATTTAGGGGCTTAGTAGCGCTATGCCCCGGGATGGTTACCTCGGAGAGCAAGAAGATAGAAAGATACATCTGGGGTTTGAGTTCTCCAACCCAAGGAGATGTATTATCGTCTAACCCAACCACATTCGATAGTGCCAAACGCCTGGCCCAGCGACTCATCGACCATGGAATCCGCCATGGTATGGAAGTCCCACTTCCCGAGCCATCAAAGGGAGAGGACTATAAACGGAAGTCGGGGAACAAGAGGAATAAGAAACGAACAACACAGGAACCCCCACAAGAGCAACAGGCGAGTATGATGTACGCCTCTACGACACCTACTACTCCAGCACTTGCCAGTCTAAATGTTGGAACCCTCCCAAAGTGTGGAAAGTGCAACTACCACCACACCGGAGTATGCCGGGAAATGCAGTGTTTGAACTGCCAAAGAAAAGGACACATAATCCGTTTCTACAGGGCACCAGCTCAACCGATCTCCCAAGTCCCCAGAGTTGAAGAAAACCAAGCTTGCTATGGCTGTGGTAAGAATGGACAGTACCACAGGAACTGCTCGATAACAAAGAACTCAAGAGCGGATGGATGCATTCTGATGATCACCATAGGAGAATCAACCCCAGAGTTGCCTTCGAGCAGTGGTACGTTTTGGAAATAGTAATTACTTTAAAAATTAATTGAATTATATTTATATAAGACTAAAACTTGGGGAAAAACACTTAAAAAGTAATTATAATAACTCACATATCGAAATAGAACACAGTATTCAAGTGAAATAAAAGATCCGTTCAGATAAGCTATGATGGCTTAACATATACATCAGGGTTGTGCATCACTAGGATGTTGCAGACTTAGAGTGAGTGATTCCATCTTAATTCATGTTCCTTGTTTGATTTTGGATTTGAAGCAGAGCTACTCATTCGACTGTCTTATTCCCCTTAATTATTCATAACTTGTATATGACAGACGATTGTAGTGGTATCGAGGAGGATCATGATATAAAGTATCAAAACTAGTTATCAAACCACATTCATTGTATGTACTCGCACATAGAGGTACGATACGAAGGAGTGTTAACATCAAAGGGAAAACATAAAGCACTAGAACATTTACAAAGAGTACATTGTCGAACACACTAGGAGTACATTTTCGAACACACTTGGAGTACGTTGTCGAACACACTAAGAGTACATTGTCGAACACGCTAGGAGTACATTTTCGAACACACTAGGAGTACATTGTCGAACACACTAGGAGTACATTGTCGAACACAGTAGGAGTACATTGTCGAACACAGTAGGAGTACATTGTCGAACACACTGGGAGTACATTGTCACACACACTATGGGCACATTATCGTATAACAGATGTTTCATTTAAATCAGCCAAACTTTGTTCAGTCAAGAGTCCGTTAATATCATTCACCATCAGTTGGCGTGGTCCTCACCATACTAAGTTCATATGTTTCTATCGCCTCGACCGTCAAGTAAGCGAAACCTTCGTCATTCGTATCAACAGTCCGACCTAAACCTTAGTTTTATCTTTCGTATTCTAAACCCCGAAGTACTCGTGTGGAGGGTACTTTGTCCTCCGAAGACTTTCTGTGGAATGTTCCACAGACCGTCACGAGATACCACTCGTCCAACAGACCATGTTCGAGCATAGAGGCTAAGGACGAATACGGCTCACCTATTACTATTCAGTGTATACGCAAGAGTGGTATATAATTATTATTACGCAGATCTAGTATGTGTGTTTCTGCCCTATCTCCTTTTCCTTGTTTGGGTGTGGACTTGGGGCAGACTCGCACATCCGACCGTCTAACTAATCTTAATTATAAACGACTTGTATACTCGAGGTAATCATAGATGGACAAAGTATGAATCCTATCATGAACACTAGGGCAAAGTTGCTAGGTCTACGAGTAGGTATTCTACAAATCAAAGGAGCGCAACCCCCAGTAGTACTGTAAGAAATCTAATTTCGGGACGAAATTCCATCGAACGGGGGGATGATGTGAAAACCCAACAATTTTTGCTTTGAAAGCTCAGTCAGTCAACTCAACTGAATGTAACATTCTCTTCTAAGGAGTTGTAGCCTTGTTAAACGTCATTCTAAGGAGTTTTAGCTTAGTATACTCATGGAATAAGTGTTTGGAAGTATCAACTGAAGTTCTAAGCCATCCAGCAAACTGTAAACCTCCTCATGAGGAGTTTACAGTCAGGACCCATGAGTTTACGGTCAGGGTGACCGTAAAACCCCTCCTATATATAATTAATGATCATTTTTGATCATTTCTTCCATTTCAAGCCTAGAATTCCGATTTTTCTCTCAAGTATCAAAAGATTTTTACTTCCAAATCTTTAAACAAGTAAGTGATTCCTTCATTTGGGTGTTAATCCTTCCTATATCCATGATTCACTCTTGATTCATCCATGGATTTCATCTTTTCATCTAGATTTTCAAGAATTCTCCAGAACACCTTAGTGTTTTGCACCGAAAACACCTTTCTTTGCCTTCAAATCGTAAGTATCATCCTCTTATACTTATATCTAGTTAGGATTTTGGTTTTTGGTCTTCAAATCGTCACTTTTCCATGAACAAAAGGTGTTTACGGTCAAGTGTATCTCCTTAGACCGTAAACCCTGTGATTGTAAGGTCATTAGACCGTAAACACATGGGACCGTGAACCCATGGAACTGTAAACACCCTAGACCATAAACCTGTAGGATCGTAAACTCTTTGACCGTGAACTCAGTAGCCGTAAACTCCCTTTTTGTCAATCACATGTGATTCAACACTTCATTTCAATTGTTTCCTTGTCCCTAAGGTTGTTTCCTTGCATGTTAGTTGCTTTTAAACACTAAATTCATGCGAATATATATGCCATTATGTGTCAGCTAGGACTCCTTTGTGACTTGGGACTTCATTCGTGGAACTTCTCATCCTTACACACATAGCCATTTGAATCACCCACATAAGGTGAGTTCTGGAGGAAACCCTAATTTTTAGGGTTTGAGGTGTATTTAAGCAACATTGTGGCTCATTTCACCCTAACTTTTCAGCCTCCACTTCCTTTGAGTCGTTTTTGCAAACTCTAGCCCCTTAGTGTGTGTTTTGAGCTTAAGAGTGTGTTTTTGGTGTGACAAAAGAAGAAGAAGTTGCAACAAGGATCCATGAAGTGGAAGCAATCTTATGGATCTGGGATCTTTGCCTTCTTGAGAAGCTCAAGAAGGTATAAAGTCTATACAATGAAGTATTCGTTGTTAGATCCCATTTTTTGGTGTTTTATGTTGCTTTTCTTGTCCCAAAGGTCCCATTTTGTGCATGGTTCGTTATTGTCACTTTGAGTTGTCCTTCCAGACCCTAAGAGGGGTCCTAAGCCATAAAAATGAGGTCCCAATTGCTAGACTGGTTTCATGCATCTTTTAGAGGGTCTTAATGGATTAAGACCTTGTATTAAGAACTTTATGGACTTGTAAAGTCATAAAGTTGGAAACTTTATGACTTTATGGTGCATTTGGACTGTAGATCTAAAGTATGGGCTTTTGTGCATAAGCCATTATGTACTTAATGAAGTTTTTGGGGTTGCGTGGTTATTCCCTGCGTACGTGGGAGTACACCCAGCATACTCGGTCAACCACCTTAATGGTAGTCTTCTACAAGGATTTGCATATGCTAAGTGTACCTACGAAGTACGCCCCACGTACACGCCTGGATCCGCTTTGTTGAGTTGATTTGGTTGAGTTGACTAAGATGGGTTGACTCGGTTGACTTAGTCGGTTTGACCAGTTGACTTTGACCAAGTTTGACCTTGAGGGTATTTTGGGATTGTAATGGAATCGGTCATTTGGCGGAAATAGGTAGTGTTTAGAGAGCTGAGATTCGGAGTCGGGTCTCATCAGTTATGTTCAGTTTGCAAGGTGAGTTTCATCAATATACTTATGGGTCGAAGGCACAAAGGCCGGCCCTTTGGATTGTTATCTTGGTTTATCGTAAGGTTGTGTACTGTGGTGATTTATTAGATCTATATCCTAGTAGATAGGATGATGCTATGCGTAGTGATTTGTAAGATATGTTTGTTTGTTATTGACTGGTTATTTGTATGCTTGTTTGTTATATATGTGTCTCATTGGGTTGAGGCGGTCCTGCATGGGCTGAAGGCCAACAGACCCAGGGCGTCCGAGATAGACTGAATGTCAGTGGGGCATACCAGTCAGACCGAAGGCCTGAAGAAAGGTCCAGATAGGATGAAGGTCTGATGTGGCGTACCAGTCATTGTGAAGTGTCTGTGAGCGTACCAGGTAGACTGTAGACCGGTGGGGCGTTCCAGTTTTGGGTTATGTTCCAGGTACCTCGGATGATCGCGGGAAGGAAAAGGCATGATCATGCACCTCCTCATGTTTTGTTTTATCATTTTGGGAAAACTCTAATATTAAATATGTTTTGAAAAGTAATTTTGTAAACAATGATCATTTGTGGATTGGTTTTACAAGTTTAAATTTTTCATGAATTTATGGATGTTACAACACTAAAAATAATCTGAAGCACAATGTGAGTACTTTTACCTTGATAAGTGGGAAACGTTGTGAATGCCCAAGCAGATCTGAACCAAAATAGGAGACTAAGAAAGAAACTAAAGAAGTTATTGAGGAAAAAGAAGCTAAAAAATTGGATGAAAAATAAGTTCCTATGCAAACCAAGCTAAATCTTTAAAAGTACAAGCCATTTCACCCATTCCCATCATGACTAAGAAGCATGAAACGCGAGTAAGAGGATGAGAATATCATGGGCACATTTCATAAGGTGGAGGTAGATATTTCACTTTTAGATATAATTAAACAAATTCCTCGTTATGGCAAGTTTCTGAACGATTTACACATTTCAAAGAAAAAACTGAAAATTAACAAAGCAATCAAAGCTGGCGAGAATATTTATGTTATTTTGCAAAAATGTTTGCCCCCAAAGTGCAAGGATTCAGGAATTTTCACGATTCCATGTAAATTGGGAAACCTTATTTTCCAAAATCCATGGTATAGTTAGGTGTTTCAATCAATGTGCTCCATTTTTCTATTTTTGAAAAATAAAAATTGGGATCTTTACAAAAGACTGGGAGTTTCATTCATTTGGCTGATCACTCAACAGTACACCCAAAACGTTTAACACAAGGTGTTCTTGTCCAAGTGAACGAATTAATTTTTCCCATTGATTTTTACATACAAGACATGGGATTGTAGATGTATCAGATAATAACTTAATTATTTTAGGAAGACCTTTTTTGAAAACTGATAAAATAAAAATAGATGTTATTGTTGGTACACTTTCAATGGAATTTGATTGGGTTGTGGTGAACGTTAATATTAATGATGTGGATATATTTGATAATGTTTCTGTTAATTTTCTAGGTACCGGGAGTCCTTTATCTCGGGACTGATATGAGTTTTTTTAATGCTTATGTACATGAAATATTTGTAGATAGAAAATTATCTGACACATCAAAGGAGTTGGAAAGAAGTAAGCTTGGGGAGGTGAAGGAGGATATGATTTCTTTTGAAAGGGTTGATAAAGTAGTTGACAAAAAATGATAAGCTCAGGTAAGAGGAGGAGAAACAGATTTCTATTGTGGAAAAATCTAAGAAGAAACTTAAAAGAAAAAAACATTTGGAAAAAAAGGAGATGGTGAATGCTGAGAAGAACCTAAAAAGGAAAAAACCTAAAGAGAAGGAGGAATTGCTAGAAAGAGAAAGATTAGAAAAAGAACACAACTTAAAAATCTAATGGACTCAACTCATAAAAATCTAAACACTTTCCAATTTGTTGTTCAAGTTCCAGATCCGCCAATATTTCCATATCTAAAGGAAAAAATTGAGCTTATTGTTGGGTTTTAAGTAAAACATCAATCCTATGGTGCACATGCAAACCCTAAAGCTTTGGATCTAGGTTATTCTTGTTATACATGCAATAATAATCCAAAGCTTTAAACCCTAAATCTATCATATAGAAATCGAAAACTATGATTAACACAAGTTAGAAACATACCTTTCATTGTAGCTTGAAGATCCTTGCCTTTAAGAGCTTAGTATAACAAATGTAATACCTCTAATCGATCACAAACACCAAAAGCAATTAGAGAATGTTAGAGAGAGGGGGGAGGGATAGAATCGGCTCTAAGATCCTTCTAGGGTTTCTGGTAGCCAATTTGAGGTGCCCAAGGGTCCTTTAGGGCATCTCCAACCCACCCCCAAACTCCATTTTTTCCCCATTTCTTCCCCCATTCTTCTCCAACCCTGCCCCATTTTCACCTCCATTTTTGGAGATATGAATAGTATTCCCCCATATATGGGGGAATACTATTCTTATCTCCAAAAATGGAGGTGAAGTTTGGTTGTCAACTTTAGTCCCTCTCATTTATATTTTATACATTTTTAGTTTATTTTATCTACTAATTATAATTTAAATGTAATATTTAATATTTATAATATCATGTTATATACTAATTTATATTAATTAATCATAAATATAGAGTTTAATTAGTAGAGGGGGTGTATTTGACAATATATAGAAGTTATAAAAATGGAATATTCTAGGAATATATTTTTTGGAGTAAAAAATGGGGTAGAAAATGGAGTAGGGTTGGAGATGAAACACTATTTACTCCATTTTTTACTCCATTTATGGGGGGGGGGGGGGGGGAATGGAGATGGGTTGGAGATGGTCTTATATAAGTGAGGAATTAGGGTTTCAGTCAAAGACCTAATCTGGTTGCTTAGGCTCTAAGCAACCCATATGAATCTTCCAAAATCCCTAGACTTGAACGAAATCTATATCGACTTCCATAAGATTTCATCCACCCCTTTCCTAAGGGTTCCTCAGCCTATTTTTCCATTATCTTATAATTACAATATCAGTCCCCTTAATTCAATTAACCTCTTTTGACCATAAAATTAATTCTAAATTAATTCTTGACCAATATTAATTAAATAATATGATTTCTCTTTTAACATATTATTCTCATAATATATTATTAAATATCATTTACCCTCTTTCTCCATTATTCATCCAGTCAATTTGCTTTAGTGAAGGTAACCCAAAAGGACCATACTACAATCGGGTCAAGTACATACCAATTATAGTTATGGGCTTAGACACCTAATCCAACGGTCTCCCACCTTGATAAGTCTAATAAGTATAAATGCAAGTACGACTTCAAAATCAAATTAGCAATCGTAGCTCTGACAAGCCACTGTCGAATTCTGACACGTCCTTTAGATAAGGGATCATATAGTTCTATGTTCTCAAGATATCGTGTGGACAAATACATGGCACATAGTCATACTTATTGTCCAACAGTTTGTTTCTCGATCTCTGATTAGTATGACATAGAAATTAATTGAACACATCAATTTAGTCCTGATCAGGACCAGTACATAAGTCAAAACAAAATCATCGAGGGGCCCAAGATATCACTTTTAACCTCTTAGGATAAAAGGAACAGATAAACATTGATTTATATTCTTGTACTATTCACTCATTAAATCGTACACAACAATACGTTTTTTAACATCAAGTTATTGACGCGTTTACGCATTATCAATGCACAACCAACTCGTAAAAAACAACTCATATATCTAGGTTTAAAGACTATATGATATTATCGTCTCACAATCACTCGTGATTAAATTCCATGAAGTGATTCATGTGAGTGCGAGTTTAATGCAATACTCAAATCATATTTCAGAAACACTCACGAACGTTGCAGCAAACCTTTGCTATGTCTAAAACGCTTTAGACAATCTACAAGGCAATTCATGAAAGTCATGATTCATACTTCCAATGTATGATCGACTGTGGATAGTTTAAATAATCTTATTATTTAGGAAGTCAAAACATGAAAAGTGAAACATTACTAAATAATTAACACAAAACAATAACTTCACTTATAAATAAAACACCTTTATTTAATCATCAAATATTAATTACAATTTATCAATTTCAAGTTTCTAAAAGCTATCTAATCACTAAAACTAATATCGTCCTTCAGCCCAATGCTCCTAGCATGCTGTAAGTGCTTAACCCTACTCAGTACCTTTGTAAGGGGATCTGCTGGGTTCTCCTCTGACGATACCCTCTTTAGTACGAGGAGTCCCTCTTCTACCCGATGTATAACGAAATGATATTTTCTGTCGATATACCTGGATTTGCCATGATCCCTCGGTTCCTTGGTCAAGGAAGCTGCACCTTCTTTATCGTAGAAAATCTCCATAGGCTGTTTTACGGCCGGTACAACTCCAAGGTCTCCAATGAAATTATTTAACCATATTGCCTCCTTTGACGCTTCGCTTGCTGCTTGGAACTTTTCGAAGTCACTGCTCCTTCATTAGGGTAAAGACCCAGCCCGACTGCAAGCAGAAATTATCCTGGTCGGTCTGAAAACTGGCATCAGTATACACTAGCACTCTCAAGTCATCACTCCTACCAAGGATAAGGAACCATTCCATAGTCCTTCATAGGTACTTGAGAATGTTCTTTACTATGGTCCAATGTGCTCTACCAGGGTTCCCTTGATATCTGCTGATCATGTGCAAAGCGAATCCCACATCAGTGTGAGTACACGTCATAACATACATGATTGAGCCAATTGTGGAAGCATAAGGTACTCGACTCATCTCTGCTTTCTCGGCTTCGGTACTCGGACATTGAGTTTCACTCAACTTGGTATTGCTTTGGATTGGTAACTCCCCTTTCTTGAAATTCTCCATGCTAAAATATTTTAACACTTTATCCAAGTAAGTACTTTGACTAAGTCATATTCGTCTTTTACTCCTATTCCTTAATATTCTTATCCCAAGAATTTAAACAGCTACTCCAAGATCCTTCATAGCGAAGCACTTCCCAAGCCATGACTTAACCTCCTACGAGGTTGGGATGTCGTCTCTTATGAGCAGTTTGTCATCCACATATAAAACGAAAAAGGAAACTATACTCCCACTAGGTTTGACATATACGCGGGACTCATCCTTGCTTCTCGAAAAACCAAACTCTTAGAAATTCTCATCGAAACAAAGATTCCATCTGTGAGATGCTTGTTTCAATCAGTAAATGGATTTCTCAAGCTTACACACTCTATTAGGGTGCTCTACATTGACAAAACCCTCTGGCTGACTCATGTAAACATCTTCAGCCAACTTTCCATTAAGGAAAATGGTTGTGACATCCATTTGCCATATTTCATAGTCATGAAATGCAGCTATGGCTAGCATAACCCTTATAGATATAATATTTGATACTGGTGAGAATGTCTTATCATAGTCAACTCAGGGAGTTTGAGTAAAGCCCTTCGCAACCAATCGCGCCTTATATGTGTGTAATTTCCCATCCATATCGGTCTTCTTCTTGAAGATCCATTTGCACCCGACCATCTTACGACCTGGGACATTGTCAACCGAGTTCCAAACTTGATTGTCATACATGGACTGAATCTTGTTGTCCATAGCCTCTTTCCATTTTCACAAACTCCGGGCCTGCCATGGCTTCCTTGTAGGTGTTAGGTTCATCCAAATTTATTAGTGTGCTCTCACTGATAAACATATCACCTTCACTTGTTATATGGAAACCAAACAACATAGGTGGAACACTAACTCTACTGGAACGTCTAAGAGGTAAGGACTCGTCAATCTGTTCAACAGGAGTTTCCTCCTTGGGGTGATCACTACTGTTAGAGGTTCCTTCACCACTTGATTCTTAAAGCTCTTCAAGATCAATTTGCCTCCCAGTGTCCTCTTGGCATATGAGTTCTCAATCTCGGAAAACTATTCTACTCGTAACGAAGACAACATTGTCACTTGGATTGTAAAAGAGATATCCAAAGGACTTCTGCGGGTAGTCGATGAAAATACATTGCTCACTATGAGGTTCAAGCTTTTTGTAAGTCTATCGTCTTACGAAAGTCTCGCAACCCCAAACCTTGATATGTGATAACGAAGGAGCTTTCCCTGTCCACTTCTCATGAGGTGTTTTGGCAACCTTCTTAGTCGGGACTAGATTAAGGATATGGGCGGCAGTCTCTAAGGCATACCCCTAGAATGAGTTAGGTAACGAAGCTCGACTCATCATGGAATGAACCATGTCAAAAAAGGTTCAATTGCGCCTCTCAGCCACACCATTTAATTGCGGTGTCCTAGGTGGCGTCAATTGTGAAACAATTCTGCATTCCTTGAGGTAGTCGTGGAATTCAATACTAAGGTACTCACCTCCTCGATCATATCAAAGCATCTTAATTTTCCTTCCCAGCTGATTCTCCATTTCCTGCTTAAACTCTTTGAACTTTTCAAGGGTTTCTGACTTGTGCTTGATGGAGTAGATATACCCATATCTGCTATAATAATCAGCGAAAGTCACATAGAGGCGGTTCGCATCCCTTGTGGTGGATCTAAATGGCACACATACATCGGTATGTATGAGATCTAATAAACCCTCACCCCTTTCATCAGTACCAATGAAGGGAGACTTGGTCATCTTTCCAAAGAATCCAGACTGGCATGTGTCATCGTCCCTAAGGTCGAATGACTCTATCACTCCATCCTTTTGGAGTTGGGCTATGTGCTTCTTGTTCAAATGTCCAAGACGACAATGCCACACGCATGGTTTCTCCAAACCATTGGAAGAATCGATATGCAACACATCATTTCCTAAGTTGTCTACAACCATCACAGTTTCATATAATTCATTACAAGGCAATGCTTCAAAATAGAAAGTACCATTAAAGAAAGCATTAACATAACCAGTTTCATTATTAAATGAAAATCTAATACCTTGTTTATACAAACCATGAAAAGAGTTAATGTTTCGTATCATTTTTGACGAGTAGCAACAATTATTCAAATCTATATCTAACCCACTACTAAGCACTAAAGATTAAACTCCAATCTTGGTGACAGGCAACGCTTTCCTATTCCCAATGATCAAGTTTATCTTCCCATGTCCCATATCCCGAATTCTTCTTAGACCCTGCAAATCGTAACAAATGTGAAAACCACGTCCTATATCGAGGACCCAAGACATAACATGTGATGAGTTATTAGATCGAATACTATAAATACGTGCGAAGCTGAGCTTTTTCATTCCATCATTGATATCTTGCAGATACTTCGGGCAACTTCATTTCCAATGCCTATTCTCGTGGCAGTAGAAGCACTCTTCATCTTTAGGGTTGGAAGAGGGAGAGGCATGACCAATTTTCATTCCACTAGAAGAGGTACCATCATGAGACTGTCCCTTATGGATCTTAGAAGGAGCCTTCCTCTTCTTTCCTTTTCCTTGCCCAATACCCAAGATAGGGGAAGAAGTAGTAGGAGTAGATGCAATAGATTTTCCTTTTAGACTACTCTCAGCAGTCCTTAGCAGGCCTTGAAGCTTGCTTAAAGTGACCTCCTCCTTGTTCATTTGATAAGTCATATGAAACTGATCATAACATGGAGGCAAGGAGTGTAGAATGATATCTATGGCTAGCTCATCATCGAAGTTGACATTCAACTTCAGCAAGCGGTCCACATACCTTTGCATTTTCTGCAAGTGGGTCGTTATGGACTCCCCATCCTTCATTTTAGCAGTGATCATCGCAATGATGATCTCGTACCTTTCATGCCTAGCACTTTGATGGTACCTTTCCATCAAATATTGGTTCATTTCGTATGGGTAGTAGTCCTCGTTGGACTTTTGGAGTTCAGCAGTCATTGTTGTGAGCATGATGTAATCAACGTTTGTAGCATCTCTCTCATGAGGGTTGTACGTAGCAATTTCCTCGAGAGTAGCAGTGTTGTGGTCAATCTCCTTCATCTCGTTGTCGAGAACATACTATTTTTCCTTGTAACGGGTGACCGTGAGAATGTTGTGAATCCACTCGTTAAATTTGGACCAATCAAACATCACCCTCCCATACAAGTTCATGAGTTAGAATGAGCCAAAAAGGGGTTGAGCCAGAAGCGTTGTTGTTTGGAGTAGAAATCTAAAAAAGAAAATAGAAAAAATTTAGATTAAATAAGAATCCTCAATTTTACACCCAAATGAGAAATTAGGGTTAGGACCCAACACAAGTATTTACAATTTAGAGAAGGGATGTCGTAATCTAATTGCAAATAATTTGAAGGTAGGTAAATGACAATTTACCAATTTCCACCATGAAAAATGAAAAAGATAATTAATTTTTAAATGAATTGAAATTCCTAGATTCTTTTGAGATTCATTGAACTTTTCAATGGCATGTTTAAATATCGATATGCCCTTCAAGTTTGTGAATGGGATACCGATGATCACAAACAAGGTGTGAATAACCATGCAAATGTACTTGGTACTCTCGATGTCATTTACCACATAATCAATGTGCCGGTTAGCCACACATTCTCCATTGATCTATGATAAACATCAAGCTACCCTTTTCCACCCTTGTTAGTCCTAAATTAATGTGCTGGTTATCCACGCACGCTCCACTAATGACTTGGCAAGGTGCAAAGTGTAATTTCATGGAATAACATCATTTTCACATTTTTCCTAAAGTAACTAAGATTGAGAATTTATAAAAACATTTAGTCACTTTATAGATCGTTATACTTATTAACGAGGAATTAGTTGATCTATCCTATCCATTCAGCTAACGACCCTCAACTAGTGAAGAGTGCGGTAGGTAAAATTAGATACCTAATGGCGGTCATTTTATAGGCCGCTTCCCTAAACACCCCTTATACTCCAGCTTCGTGAATGAGGCCTACTAACTATAAGACTAGCTTATCTTATACATATACACATAATTATTAATCTTATAATATTTTAATAATATAAGTGTTGAATTTTAAACTTGTAAAATTCTAGGGTTCAGAATTTAAATATTTCAAAATTAATACTATTAATAAAAAAAAAAATTGAATTCCAAAACTTGAGAGCAAGTTCTCAAACTTTTCAAAACCTTCTAGATCAAATTTCAAATAATTTGTGATTATCTAAATTTGACCTAATTCATTTATGGCAATATAATTCATATTAAATAATACAAATAATTCATTTTATCATATAAACAAGTAATTATCTTATTATTTAACAATTATCTTCTAATTGGATGAGGATAATCAATATCATATTGAAAAAAAATTGGATTTTATCAGTTAAAAACGTTTATGGTAATTACCCCAACCCAATTCTAGTCAAGATCCCAAAAAATCTGCTAACAGACGAGTCGACTCGCCGAGTCACAGACTGTACTCGTCGAGTAGCCTTGACTCGTTGAGTTAATCAGGTGACTCGACGAGTTCATCAGGCAGAAGAAAAATTTTCGACTTTTTCAGCTTTGAACAATATAGCTATGCATCAAATACAATTAAAAACGACCTAGGCTCTAATATCACTGATGGATTTTGAGCAAAACATCAATCCTATGGTGCACGTGCAAACCCTAAAGCTTTGGATCTAGGTTTTTCTAGTTGTACATGCAATAATCATCCAAAGCTTGTAAACCCTAAATCTATCATATATAAATCGAAAACTATGACTAAAACAACTTAGAAAGATAGCTTTCAATTGTATGAATGTTTTCGCCAACATTCTCGTCAAAATCAGAAATTTCTAGAAACAAACTTATCAGGTACATCTAGCTGCACCTTTTTTCTTTTATATGTCTTATTGAGTTGTTCATTCCTCTCTTGGCATTGAGGACAATACATCGTTTTAATTTTAGGGAGGGAGTTATTGTAAACATTTGTATTTTTTGTTAAAAATTTTAAAACTTTTAGTTTTCAGTTAAAATTTTCGATTTTCCTTTTTGCATTTTATTTTCTGCATTGCGTTTTCGTATAAAAACTTGAAAAAGCCAAAAATATTTTATGTTTATATCTTTACTTACTTTTTTGCATTCATAAAAAAACCAAAAAGATTTTTTTTTATTTTCTGCATATATGTAAAAGAAAATTCAAAAAAAAAATCCAAAGTTTTTTTAAGAAAAGAAAAAAGTAAAAAAATAAAAAATGTTACTTGAGATGAGGGCATTCTCGCATTTGATAGTTCTGTATAAGTGGTAAGTTAAGTAATAGTTCTCATAACTAGGGGTCGTAAAATATCGTGATCTGAGACGCTGACAGTAAAAATTAAAAAGAATGACATACCGAAACATTGTGGGTACTAAATGTCATATCTGATATCCAACTTAAAGTTTAAACACTTACTCGAACAAATCTCAATAAATAAATAAATAAATAAAACATGATTGAAGAACTCACGCCAAAAAGGCAAAAATACAAAAACTTAAGTTTAATCAATTCATAAGCCATCTCAAAGTCAAATCTGACGCGAATGAACAACTATGTGATATGATATTTTTCGTTCTTAGAAACATGAAAGCATAGGAAATGGGCCCCTACAGATGGGGTCACTGCTCCAACGAAAGCTGATTTGACATGACTGGTTCTTAAGGATGTGTCGAGCTTGGTTGTTAATTATATAGTCTTGAGGACATGAAATTTTGAAATATGTTATTTTCCCTTGCAAGGCTAATTAAGGTATAAGGTTTAAATAAAAGTTACAATTGGCTTATCGGTTTACACCGTCAAGCTTCTTCATAACTTTGGGAATCTATAAAAGATGGACAGTATTGTGATAATCATCTAGGTAAATCTTCCGTTGGAGTTTTCCTCGTTGTTAACTCTGATCATGTGAAAAAAAAACAATGAAGTATTTTTTGTTCAAGTTTTTAGTTTCCTTTATTTTGTTCTAAGTTTTTTTTTAGTTTATTTACATCTTTCCATTTTAGTTATGATATTCTATGTTCTTTTTAGATCATCTACATATTTCTATTTTAGTTTCCTTTATTTTGTTTTAAGTTCTTTTTAGGCCATCTACATCTTTCCATTTACTTATAATGTTTATTTTATTTATTACTTGAGGGCATGTAAGGTTCAAGCTTGGGGATATTTGATAGATGTCCTTTTATGCATCTTTTAGGGTAGTTTTTATTAGCATTTAGCATCATAATTTGCATATTTTCATGCCATTAGTTTAAATAACGTTCAACTCATTGCTTTCTTCAGAACTCCCATACTACTAGCATTTTTATGTTATTTTTAGATAATTTGAGGGTAGTAACTTTGGATGTGTTTGATGGATCATTGGAGTTAATTTGAGCTTCGAACTTATGAAGGATTCAAAGCAATGCTTGGAAGTTATTTTAGTAAAGAACAATTCGACCGAACTGATCCTACGAAGATAGATTGCCTTATTCTAAAGCCTAAAGGATATTGCGGGAAAATTTTACCCCTTGTTAGTACTTTGAACATATCTCATGACCCGTAACTCCAATTGATGAGATTTAAAATGTTCTGGAAAGTAGACAAAATTTCAGATGAATTTCATGTTTGCGAATAAGCAAAAATGTGATCTCATTTTTTCCAATATGTGATCGCATTTGTTGGTCAAGGTTTCGTAGGGTCGACAAATGATCAAGGGAAGAAAAATACAAAAATGTGATCGCATCTTTCCCATTCAGCGATCGCATTTCCATCTCGAAGTCCAAAAATGCTAGAAATAGCATCATACTTCATTAAACAACATTCCAGAAGATTTTCCAAAAAAAAAATACGAATGCATTTTATTATAAATGTGATCGTGGATTTACTTTTCTTGCTCCGGGAGAACCTTATTTGCATATAAATAGAAGCCCTATGATAATTTTGAACCTCTGATGATAAAAGATGATTTCTAAGTCAGTTTCTCTCTGATTTCAGCAATTTCTAAAGATCAGAAGACTGTGGATCATAACTCTCAGTTAGTTTAGTAATAATCAGTATTTTGATTTCTCTTTTTACTGTTCTAGACTCGTTTTTATACATGTTTGGTAAAAACCCTAGTGTTCAGTTCTGCAGTAGACTAGTACTTTTCATGTGATCAGTTAGCAGATTTAATTTTCATTGTGTGCTTGTATCAAGTTTTTGATTTTTGAGCTTAATGAACATTTTATTTTTAATTATTGTTAGTGTAATCACCTAGCTAGGCTTTAATCAATGCAGTTAATAAGTTAACTGAATTTTGTAATTGTTCTTTTCAGGTGGTAATAAGTAACAAGAATCATATTGGTTATGTGTTAAGGATTCAACTGTGATATACAAAGAAATTTCAACTGTGATATACATTAACTATGGTTGACTTTTGGGTCAAACTAGGGTTTTAAGGGTGTAGAATGAGAGGGTATTTCATTACTACTGTTAGGTCGCTTGTTGCTCATGTCTGGCTTATGTGTGAGAGTTTTTGTATTTCTAGCTGCTATTCACAAGGTGAGTCTTTTCATTATAGTTTCTTGTATGGTAGATAATTATGTTGACCAGTTGGGTCATATTTTTTGTTTGCTGCTACATGTGAACTGAATTAACTATTATTTAGGATTGTAAAAAGTCCCGAGCATTGTTGATAGCCCCTGAAACTGTTGGATTACGTCTAAGTCCATAACTATTTTGGTATGTACTTGACCCGATGGTGCATGGTCCTTTTGGGTTGCCTTCACCAAAGAAACTTGATAGGATGAATTATGGAGAGAAAGGATTAAATATGATTTATTAATATATTATGGGAATAATATATTAAAGGAGAAATCATATTGTTTAATTAATATTAGTCAAGAATTAATAAGAAATAAGTTTGTGGCTAAAAGAGATTAATTAAACTTAAGGGACTGGAATTATAATTATAAGATAATTGCAATTGGGCTATAGATTGCCTTATATTAAGGAGTGGACGAATTCTATGGGGAAACCCATTAGAAATCGTCTAAGGCCTTAATTAAAGGAGTCCATGGGTTGCTTAGGGCTTAAGCATCCAAATTAGGGTTGCCTTGCTAGATAACCCTAATAGCCTCACTATATATAGAACCCTTAAGGCTCAAAAACGTGGGGAACTTTTCTTCTAGTGTTAGAACACGTTTTGGGCAGCCTCAATCCTCTCTCCTCCTCATCCTCTTGCTCTTGGTGTTTGTGAACCATTAGAGGAGTGACATTTGTGACTCTAAGCTTTCTAAAGTCAATACAAGAAGGGTTTGGGATTGTTATTGCTACATAACAATCAAGGTAATAACTTAAACCCATTCTTATGTTAATATGATTACTTGTATGCTAGAATTAGGGTTTATAGTCTTGGATAACTTGCATGTACAATAGAGAAACCTAGATCCAAGCATTAGGGTTTGTATGAGCACATAGGATGTTCTTATGGCCAAAACCCATCAGTGGTATCAGAGCCCATATTGGTTTCTATTGTATTGATGCCTTGTATGTTGAAAAAATTCGATTTTCGTGGTTCTACATGATGGGCTCGGCGAGTCCCACTGTGGACTCAGCGAGTTGCCCCCTACTCAGCGAGTCCATGGGGGTACTCGGCGAGTTCGAGCGTCAGATAGAGCTATTTTCGGGATTTCTTGCCGTTTATCTTTGAGATACTTGCCTTTATCATATTAGATCAATATAAATCCGATTATATATATATATATATATATATATATATATATATATATATATATATATATATATATATATATATGAGTATATTCTTGATCTAATTGAAGATATTTATCAATTAATAAAATATTTGTTTCCTTATGTGATAATTGATTAATTATTTTGATTAAATTGGTAAATTGTTTTGCAAGAAATCATTAAATAAATCAAATATAATTATGTGATTAATTGTTAATTTAGATTATTTGATCCTTGTGTTATGAAAAGTTTCAATATTTCCCTTTAGGTTTTATAGTTTAAATTTGAACTCAAAAGTTTTGTTGTTTTGAAATTTAAATGGTTGAAACCCTAATGTTTTGAAAAAGGTTTCAAAATTTGCCCTCAAGTTTTGGAATTTAAATTTTGATTAATAGTTTAATTTTGATGTATATTTAAATTCTAAACCTTAATGTTTTGAAATGTTTCAAAACTTGTCCTCAAGTTTTGGAATTTAAAAGTTGATTAAAAGTTTAATTTATGAATGTTAAATTCTAAAACCCTAGTATTGTTTTGAAAAGTTCAAATCACACCCTTATGGTTTTATTAATTAATTAAGGTGTATAATTAAAAGAGGTTTAATAAATCCATAAAAGTTTAGGTTTACAATTTAATTGAATTAAAAGTATAAATGTTAAATTTGACCTCCTAGTATTTTAAAAGTGTAAAATACACCCTATACTATATATAACATTAAAAGTCTAACATTATATATATGTATGAGTAAAAGTCAGTCTTACCGTTAGTAGGCCTCATTCACGAAGCTGGTCTATAAGGGGTGTTTAAGGAAATTGCCTATAAAATGTCGATTGAATGGGTATCCACCCTTACCCACCGCACTCTTGACTAGTGGAGGATCATTAGCCGAACGGGTAGAATAGGACAAAAACCTTCCATTATAAGTATAATGAAGTATAAAAGTAACTAAATGTTTTCATAAAATTCCCAATCTTATTTAATTTAGGCAAAAGTGAATTGATGCAATTCCATGAAATTACACTTTGTGCCCTTGCGAAGACGTTAGTGGAGCGTGTGTGGTTAACCGTGTCACACCCCAAAACCCAAAACGGCGGAAACGTTCTGGGTTGGATGACGTCATGTCAAGTATCACAACACATGCATTATAGTAATCAAAGTACAACAAAACATTGCATTAATAGTAATAGTTTTACATGGTTACATTAATACATCAATTCAAAGTAATATAAGTAATAGAATAGATAAAACATGATACTAAGCTATCTTCATCAACAGCTCTGAGATGTACCTGTCTAATGCTCACCTGAGAATACAAGTTATTTGAAAAGCGAGTATCAGCATTTTTACAAATGCTGGTGAGTTCATAAGTATTTAGTGACATTTCGTTCAAATAACTTTATAAAGTAATAGTTTAAGTGTTTACAGTGTATTGGAGTTCTTTCCAGAAAATCCTATATTTTCTTTAATCAAAGCAGCCTTCTACCAAGACTGGTCAGTGTTATGTGGTAAAAGTGGTTTCCCCTTAATTTTTATCATTATCAAAATACTGAATTTGATTATTAAAGAAAGCAAGAGACAACAGGGAAATAACCTATGCCTCAGCAGTGAGGACTGCTTACTAAGGAAAAGGAATCATAGACTCCAGGAGAGTATCGAACTAACGACACGCCTGGTTCAGTCTAACAAGTAGGGACTCAGACCCCAGAAGGTACCAAATGAAAGGTACAGCTGGTAAGGTCTAAAACAGTGAATAACAGACCCTAGACAGTATCAAATGAAAGATACGTCTTGCAAGGTCTAAAACAATGAATACAGTGGATACAGTGAATACAGTGGATACAGTGAATACAGTGAATACAGTGGATACAGTGAATATAGTGAATACAGTGGATACAGTGAATATAAACCCCAGACAGTATCAAATGAAATATACGTCTTGTAAGGTCAAAAACAGAGAAAACAGACCCCAGACAGTATCAAATGAAAGATACGTCTTGTAAGGTCAAAACAGTGTGACTCTGAAAATGAGTTACCAGCATACAGTGTAAATTGCCGGTGAAATACTGTTACCTTAAGGCCAAAGAATTATAAGGTAACTCGGGATACTCGTAACCATACTGACTAGAGTACCAGACGCCCTACAAGCGTCTAAGATATGACATTTGTCACTCGTTGGCTTGGTAGGCCGAGACTGTAGCTAGCAGTATGGGTGCGGGGTTGTCAATCCCGTATAGATCTATACACACAATGTCCGCTCTCCCTACAGGAGACTCTGGTTACCAACTAAACGACGGAGAAGGCGTGTCCTGAAGATGCATCCCAAATAGTGGGTAGAGACTTCCAACTAGTGGGTTTCTAATGTAAGTGTTGAACTAGAG
The DNA here is from genome assembly GCF_002870075.4 of Lactuca sativa. Lineage (NCBI taxonomy): Eukaryota > Viridiplantae > Streptophyta > Magnoliopsida > Asterales > Asteraceae > Lactuca > Lactuca sativa. The sequence goes on along the minus strand of NC_056626.2, from coordinate 197,042,183 downwards.
GTAGAGACTCATAACTGAACTGACTGAAGTAAACCCATATGTCTATGCTTGTGCACATAATATATAACTAATGAATCAAACGATCCTCGGATGGACATCCGATCCCACCAGACCACATCTCCACGAAGAAAAGGAAATAGGGCGGACAAGCCTTCCTAAGTCCTTCAATCATTATTTATATGCATCTATACAAGCACAGACATACATCTAACTACGCTTGAGTGAGTATCAAATGGAATCTTATCGTGAAGTATAAGTGTACAACGTGGAATAACCGACTTGTGAAGTATAAGCATATAGTGAAATATCCGAGTCGTGAAGTATAAGCGTACAGTGAAATATCCGAGTCGTGGAGTATGAGCGTACAGTGAAATATCCGAGTCGTAAAGTATAAGCGTACAGAGTGGGATAATCGAATCGTGAAGTATAAGTGTACCAGGTATAAGTGTATCACGAAGTGGAAACGACAACTTATGAAGTAAAAGTGTCTATCAAGTATAAGAGGCTACAAGTATAAGCGATATAGAGACAAAAACCAGTATAAGCATATCACGAAGGGAATGCATTATCAAGTAGGAGTTTTAAATAAGTAAAAGTGAAGCAGTGGTAATAAACAAGTAAAAGTGTACGTCGTAAAAGGGAACTTCGATGAAAACCTTGGAAAAACCTTTATATTCAGGGAAAATCACATTTGATATTCTTTGGTAAAATAAGTTTGAAAACTTTGTAAATCCTTGGAACCTTTATAAAACATTTTAAAATAGATTTAGATATGACAGTATAGGTAACAGTTTTGAAACAATTGAAAACCTCTTTGAAAATCAGTATAGTGTCCTACTCGGTAAAACAGTGTAAAGTGTGGTAAAATCTTGTGCATGCGGGTTATCAATCACATGTGATTGATATGATAACTGGCATGTTTAACTTGTATTCCCCCCCCTATAAAACATGTAAAAACATTAAAAGGTTCATCAGTGGTATGAACTCACCTGGTGTAAGTGGATCCGACGAAGGTGCTGGTTGGGTGTTCGGTGTCACGCAAGGACTCGAACACACTCAATGACCTATTTAACATATGATAACCTATGTTCACATACAATTAGTATATTTAATACTAATTAAATAAGTATACACACTCAAAGGAGCAGAAAACACTTTAGATAAGCGTTTGGTGTCCCGGGTAGCGTCTAAGGGTGTATATGACTTAGGAGTGGAGCCTACTATCCGAGAGTAAACTCCCAAAGTTGTGTTTACGGCCCAGGGACATCTCACCATGAGTTTATGGCCGTAAACTCATGGTGATGGGTTCTAGGGTGTTTTAAGGCTTCTACTTGCTCATGGAATTATTCTAAGTCCAAAACCATAAGGTGTGAATGAGTTTAAAGAATGAAATGGCCCCTTTAAGGAGTTTACGGCCATAAGCAAGGGAGATTACGGCTGTAAGCTCCTATACCCTCTTTCTTTTGGTGTTTTAAGGGCTTAAGTGGTAGTGGGTAATTTCCTAAGCATTTTTCCAAGTCAAATGGAGAGTTTAGGGCACCAAATAACCCCTTTGTGGGAGTTTACGACCCAGGTACCCTTCCATGAGGGGTTTATGGCCGTAAACTGCATATGGAGTTGTTTTAATTGCATTTAAGGTCCCTAGCTTGTTGTTGGCGTTTCTAGAATTTAATCCAAGGCCATTGGTGTGTTTAAGGGCATTTTTAACACACAAAAATGAGTTTACTCCCCATGAAGAGGACTTTACGGCCCAAGCATGTTCTTGGGCAGTAAACTCTGGTTTACTCTTCCAAATGCTAGTTCAAGGTGTTCTAAGTCCGATTCCATAAGCGTACAAGTCATATCCAAGCTTTAGGGACAATTTGGAGGGGTTTTGGGGCTTAAAAACCCCATTAATTGGTGTTCACGGCCCAAGAGTGTTCTTGGGCCGTAAACTCATGATTATGTCCCTATCTTATGTTTTAAACTCGAATTTGTACGCTAGATCATTTATACAACGAGTTAGGATAGTTTACCTACTCGTTTGGGGCTCGAAACGGACGATTTTTGGATCGAATTTAAGTTGTAGAGAGAGAGAGAGGGGAGAGTGTAAAAATCTCCAATGGACTCCACCCACCCTTATATAGGG